>NC_028452.1:31029882-31288722 GCF_000263155.2 Setaria italica
GGCTTGATTCCTTCTTCATCTTTATAGTCCTTTCTAGGCCCATACCGGCCCAACTATTCCAACCTCCCAATCTGCCGATTTCCTCACCGGCAAGGAGTGACCGATCGGGAACCGGGCGCGTCCGATCCTAAATTTCCAAGGGTCAAGCGAGGCGGAATTCTAAAAATCAATCGGCCGATTCTGGACTGTAGCATCGGCCGATCCTGGACTGTAGCACCAACCAACCGATCTTTAACTGTTGCGCCATTCGGTCGATTTCCAACTGACACCCCTGTATCTTGCTGTATCTTCCAATTTCTTCCTCTCCTGACGCCGATTTTACCCGTGTCGAAATCTGGCGTCAACAGATGCCCCCCAGTTTCGGAGTAAAACATAGTCTTTACTTCGAAATTCTTTTCAACTTCCCCTCCGAAAAAACCGCAATGAAAATATCCTTCCGTTTCGCGGTCTTCAACCTGATGATTGCAATCTTTTCGAAATGGGCGCCCACGACAACCACTACTCCCGAAAAACTCGAAACGTCGACGCGGTAAAAATTCCATTTTTACCCCTCCTCAGGCACCCTTTAAATATCAGCACATCCCGCACTTCCCTTTCGAGCTCACGTCCTTCTTCCTCAGTGCACGAGCCTTCTTCTTTCTCCAGCATTTTCCTTAGTTCCCTAGCTCTCCGGCACCGTCTTCCTGTCACTTTCCTTCCTCCCCCTCCAATGGCGGCACCTTCAGGCACCTCACCCACGCGCGAAGCTCCGAAAATAGTTCCTTCGGCAGAAGCTCTAGCAGCGACAGCGGTGGCCCCGATGCCGGAAGAAGGAGCTCCATTAGCGAAAGTTGAAGCTTCTTCCGAGATCCCAATGGCGGTCTTCTGCAACTGCACCGGTGATCCCGCCGACTACAAGGAACTTCATCCCAGAGGTCATGACCGAATCTTTCCTTTATCGGTAATTTACTTTAGATCTATTTCTTACTTTCGCACCCCCTTTCCTTTTTTAGGCGGTTAGGCATCGCATCACCATTCATCTTACGGGAAATCCCGGCCTTGTTTGCCTTGGACCTATGGGAAACCCAGATCCAACTGAGCTAATTAATTTGGAAACCCATAGAATCCCCTTAAAACAATCCACCATGGACCTGGATCACTGGTTGGGCACTTTTAGGTCTTGGCCGAATGAAACTCCTGGTTGGAGGGAATGGTACCAGCGGATAGCCGCACCCAAGAGGGTCCAATGGGACGAACTCAAAATCGGCCAATGCATGAACCTATCGTTGTCCCAAATGGAGCGAAATGAACCATTAGTGATAGCAGCCTCTTACTTTTTGTATGATGCTCTTAATGCATTCTTGTTTGGACACGGAACTATGACCCCCACACTGGCCGATGTGGTTCTGCTGACCGGCCTGGACATTTCCTCCCTGGACACCCCTTTCCGCCTTTTAACCGCAACATCACATCGACTGGACACGAGGGGAATCGGCGGGTGGAAAGGCTTTATTAGATGCAACAAAAGGGCCGGATCTGTTGAGAACAAAGAACACACGGCCTTCCTAATGATGTGGTTGGAGAAGCACTTCTTTTGCGGGAGAGCAGCTGGTCCATCAACCAACACCCAAGCTTTAGCTGAAGCATTATCAGTAGGGACTCCTGTTCCTCTTGGAAAACACTTACTAGGGGTAGCATACCACATGCTTCACCAAATCGGCATCAAACTATCCAAAGGGGAGCCGATTGGAAATCCAGGTGGACCCTGGTGGTTCATTAACTTATGGATGAACCTGTATATGAGTAAGATTTCTCAGCAGAGGGTGGAACACATGACGTTCCCCAGCGTCGAATCGGCAGAGGATCCCACTGTCCGTCGCCGATGCACATCTTTCGGTGAAGCGGCATCGGCCTTCCTCGGTTGTTTGTACTCTGCTACCAAAGTGGCCGAGTACTTCCGATGTTTTTATAACGGTTTTAATGAAGATGCAACCGTCTGGTTTCCTTATCGACGAGATGACCCAATCTTTGAGCTCCCTTCTTGCTTCGACTCAACTACCGGCCGATTCGGCGAAGACCTCACAGATGAGTTAATCAAATCGGGAATCCTGCCAGCCAACTTCTTCTCAGGGAAAGATGCTCCTACATATGAGTTTTACAATCCCTCTGCTGCAGCGCGTCAATTCAGCATGGGTCAGCTGCCGATTCAAGCGTACTTCACCGGCCGAGCTAAGTTCAGAGATGAGCTCACAAAAGGACTTGACTATAGTCGGCTGCGGGATCGGGTCCCAGACTCCAGCACCATTGACCTGAAGGACTGGATAGTAGCTCCCTTCGCCGTCCAACCATTCAAGCTTTGGTGGGCCGAATGGAAACAATACCTGTTCTGCAACTCCGCGTCGATATACTGCAATCTCCTGGATCCGACCAACATCGACCCGAACGCCGAGGTATTTTTTCCTAACCGATTTTCACTCCTTTACCAATGCGGTTGAATATGTATACTAACATTTTGCTATTGCTTCAGTCTGAGAACCGTGTCCCCCCAACACGCAGCCGGAGTGGTTGGCCGATAGAAGACCATCATCCATACACCATCTTCCTCCTTATCGGCTTCGATGCCCCTTCCGTGGATGTAATCGCTGGCCGATCGAAGCAAGCGCAGAAGAAAGTTACCAAGAAGACCAGCCGCCGAGTTCGAGCTCGTATAGAATCGGCTGACCCTCCTGCGATCATATCGGCAGAAGCTTCGGCCGCACTGCCTCTTCAAGCTGCCAGAGCAGTAGATACTCAAGTCGTCACACAAGCTGGGGCAGCCGCTGCATCATTACTGTTGGAGGCCATGCAGGTAAACTCATTGCCCAACCCTTCCGATTGATGTCCCTGCACTGACTCTTCTTACCTTAGACTGCACAGATCACTTCCATGGACCCACCACAATCGGCAGCAACCCAATCGGTTATTGACGCACCTTCGCTTCCATCCGCTGAGGTATAATACTCTTCAACCGATTTTCCTAGTATTTGGATAATGTTCTCATTCAATCCTTTGACAAAGGTCACCGGTACGTTAAATGCCCCTCTTAACCAACCAACGGTCATCTCCCGCGAAGCTGGTCCGAGCACAGCACCAATCATCATAGAGTCTTCTTCTTCTGATGAACCAATGGCACCAGTCCCTGAATCGAGGATAACAGCCCCCGAAATGCAGCTTGAGGAAATCCGATTCAAGGAGGTAAGAGACTTTTCACCCTTACTTAGCCGATTTGCTATCACCATCGGCTGATTTGTTTTTCTTCTTGACTTATTATTTCCAGGAACAGGATACCCCCAACAACAGTCTCTTCTCATTCGCGGTCGCACTCTCTGACGACGAGGAAGTCGCCTCTCGCCAAGTCACTTTGAGCTCCGTCCCTGATGATATCCGCGCCAAACTCACCAGCATTCGATCCCTTCTTCAAGAAGACATTGGCCGATTGGTAGAAGACGCCTCGCTGATTCGGCAGCTCTTCGGTGACGTCAGTGGACGGGTACCAGAAGAAGCGGAGGAAGCCTTGGCGCCGGCCGCGTATATCGAGTCGATGAGGATCCCGGTTTTTAGGGCCCTGCGTCACATGGCCAATCGCGCTAAGTTGGCCAAGACTCGTGAAGAAGAAGATACGTACAAGCGTCAGGCCCAAGAGGTGCACCAACGAATTCATTTTCTGGAAGACTCTTGCCCAGGGATCGTCAGCACGATAGATCGCCTCAAACGCCGAAGGGCAGAGCTTGCCAAGGAGATGGAACAGGTGACCAAAGCAATAGATGCCGAAGAGAAGAGGCTCCAAGAACTCCCTTCCGTCATTGCCGATCTAAAACGGGAGAGGCAGCATCTGGCCCATGAAGCCCTTAAACTCCACCGCAATGTGTTAGAATTCCCCGGATCGGCAGATGATGACCAACGGATCCTGGACTCTGCTGATCAGATCCGGTGTCGAGCGATTGCGGCTATCGATGCCCTTCTGGGTAACCTGTAAAAGTACTGGCCATTTTGTACGAACTTTTAATGACCGCTTTGACCGTCCTTCACGGTGCCTCTTTTATTTATTGCCTTTCTCACTTCCGACGGGGCGCGTCTTACCAAATATCTACGCCTCCTTTTCTTATAAATGCTAGCCTAGACCCCCGTTCCAAGAGTACCAGTTGTAGCTCGGCTTCATCTTCCCAACCTGATTTCGTTGGTGCGATTTTCAGTCATGTCTTCATCATCTTCTTCCTCTTCCTCTGTTAACCAGGTGAAAGTTTTGCCTTGACCCTTCTTCTCAGTTTAGCTTTTCTGAAGGAAATCACCTTTTTGATCGTCATTTTCTTCAGCCACGGCGCCTTAGCCCCGAACTCGAACGCGCCATCGAACTCATGCACTCCGATGAACCGTTGTCGCAAGAGGACAAGGACTTAATCAGGGCTCATCGTGACGAACTCCAAGAGCATGTTCCTGCCGACATCCGACGGATCTGGGATTCTCTGGACGGCAACATCTACCGGCGACCTCAAGTCGACAGAAGTCATCTGCTTCCTCGACCAGTCGTCCTTGAAGATGCAGCAGCAGGAACATCGCGCCCGTCAATGGATCGGAGCCACCCTCTCCCCCGTCAGGTTGAAGCGGAAGTTGCGATGAAAGAGATAGAAGAAGAATATATCCGTCTTATGATAGAATTCGGTCGGGCTGAGAGCGAGCGTAAGAAAAAGCGTAGTTAAGTATTTTTTGTTCTAAGGGCGACTTGTACCTTGTCGGCCGTGTAACCCACCATCCGTACCGAATGAATACATCGGCTGATTTGGACGATTACATGTTTTCTCTAGACGAATCTTTTGTATCGGCTGTGTGCTGTTTATCGTGGTCGATTCTTTATGCTCCGACCCATATATTAGGGTAGTACCTTTTCAAGTACCTTCCGTTCAGAGCCCTAGTAAACTCCTCTCCTTTGGTTGTTTCCAGAATATAAGCGTTTCCTGTAGCACATCTGCCGATTTTATACGGCCCTTCCCACGTAGGGGACCACTTTCCGAATTTAGGATCTTTCGACCCAATCGGCAACACTAACTTCCAAACCAGGTCCCCTGGAGAGAATTGTTTGACTTTGACCTTCTTATCATACCACCTGGCCACTTTCTTCTTGTTTTCCTCGATGCTTATTAAAGCTCTCAATCGTTGGCCAGCCAAGTCATCAAGCTCCCTTTTCATGAGTGAGGAGTAGTCGTCGGCCGTCAACTGGTCCTGGATTGAAGTGCGTCTCGACCCCGTCCTTACTTCCCATGGTAGTACTGCATCGTGACCGTACACCAACTGATAAGGGGACAACTTGGTGGATCCATGGCAAGCCATCCTGTATGCCCATAGGGCTTCAGTCAAACATAGATGCCACTTTTTCGGCTGCTCCTCTATTTTCCTCTTGATTAACTTTATTATCCCTTTGTTGGAGGATTCGGCCTGGCCGTTAGCTTGGGCATAATATGGAGAGGAGTTTAACAATTTGATACCCATATCGGCCGTGAACTCCTCGAATTCTCCTGATGTGAACATTGTCCCCTGATCGGTTGTGATAGTCTGAGCAATGCCGAATCGGTAGACGATATGGTCCCTTACGAAGTCGACCATAGTAGCCGATGTCACGGCTCTTAATGGAATTGCTTCCACCCATTTGGTAAACTAATCGGTGGCCAACAGAATAAATTTGTGCCCTTTGCTTGATGGAGGATAAATTTGGCCGATAAGGTCTATTCCCCATCCTCTGAACGGCCATGGTTTGATAATGGGATTCATGGCCGACGAGGGCGCACGTTGGACATTCCCGAATTTCTGACAATCCTGGCATCCCTTATAATATTTGAAGCAATCTTCGAGGATCGTTGGCCAGTAATACCCATTATTCCTGATCATCCATTTCATCTTATGGGCCGACTGGTGGGCTCCACACACCCCCTCATGGATTTCCCCCATCAGAGTCTTAGCCTCCTCTGTTCCCAGACACTTGAGTAGGACGCCGTCAATTGTTCGGTAGAACAAATCATCTTCTAGTAGTACGTATTTGGTAGCATGGAAACGCACCCGCCGATCCACTTTCTTAGACGGATCTTTCAGGTAGTCGGCAATTTCTTTTCGCCAGTCATCGGCCGCGAGTTCCAGAGCCATAGTGCCTAGAATTGGCCGATATCCAGATGCGTGCTGGGCGAGCTTGTTGGCATCCTCGTTGTGATTCCTTGGGATGTGTTCGATTACTGCCGATTTGAATTCTTTTAAGAGCTGCAGGCAATCTTCGTAATAAATCCTCAATACGTCATCCTTGCATTCGGACTTCCCTGTTAATTGATCCACAATAAGCATGGAATCCCCGAAGACTTCGACAGAATCGTCCTTGACTTCTCTTAGCAATTGTAATCACTTCAATACAGCTCGGTACTCTGCTTGATTGTTAGTGGCGGTGGCTTCTATCGGCAGAGAAAAGTCATATTTTGCCCCCCGAGGCGATATGAGGACGATGCCGATTCCTGATCCGACCCCACATGACGATCCATCAAAGTATAAAGTCCAAGGTACCGGTTCCACGAAGGTAGCCTCTGGTCCGCAGTGTGGGGCGACGAAATCGGCCATGACCTGTCCCTTGACGGCTTTCGCCGATTCATACCGAAGGTCAAACTCTGACAAAGCTAAGATCCATTTGCTGATTCGTCCTTTCAAAATCAGCAACAACAGCATGTATTTTACCACATCATCTTTGCATACGACCACACATTCCGTTGATAGCAAATAGTGCCTGAGTTTGGTACATGAGAAGTAAAGTCACAGGCACAACCGTTCCACTGGATGATACCTTGTTTCGGCGTCCAGAAGTCTTCTACTGACATAATAAATTACTCGTTCCTTTCCTTCGAACTCCTGGACTAGAGCCGACCCAATAGCCTTTTCATCGGCTGATAAATATAATTTAAATGGCTTACCAGTTTGAGGAGGGACCAATACCGGTGGTGAGACCAAGTACTGCTTGATATCTTCCAGTGCCTTACGTTGCTCTTCCCCCCATATAAACTCCTGGTCGGGCTTCAACTTTAATAGTGGTGTAAAAGCTTGGATTCGCCCAGATAGATTAGATATGAATCTTCTGATGAAATTCACCTTGCCGATTAGAGATTGCAACTCGGTTTTATTCTGCGGGGCCACGACTTTGTTGATAGCCGCTATGGTCTTCCGATTGATTTCTATTCCCCACTCATGCACCATGAATCCTAAGAACTGTCCGGCGGACACGCCGAAGGCACATTTATTCGGGTTCATCCTCAGCCCATGTTTCTTAGTGCATTCCAGCACTTTTTGCAAATCGACCAGATGCTCTTCGTGTCCTTTGGACTTGACTACGACGTCGTCGATGTAGATTTCTACCAGTATGCCGATGAGTTTGTGAAATATGTAGTTCATGGCTCTCTGATACGTGGCACCGACGTTTTTTAAGCCAAAAGTCATCACCACCCACTCGAATAAACCAAGGTGGCCTGGGCATCTGAAGGCCGTTTTGGGTATGTCTTCTTCGGCCATAAGTATTTGATTGTACCCAGCGTTTCTGTCCATGAAGCTAATAACCTTGTGTCCCGCGGCAGCATCTATCAGCACATCGGCCGTCGGCATGGGGTATCCGTCCATCGGCATGGCCTGATTGAGATTTCTGAAATCAACACACACGCGTAGCTTTCCGTTCTTCTTGTATACTGGTACAATGTTGGAGATCCACTTGGCATAACGGCATTGCCGAATAAATTTTGCTTCGATTAGCCGAATTATTTCGGCTTTTTTGTCTGGTAGAATTTTAGGATTGCTCCGCCGTGCAGGTTGTTGATACGGCCGATATCCTGGTTTTATGGGTAGCCGATGTTCAACAATTGATCGATCTAACCCGGGCATCTCATGATACTCCCAAGCAAAACAATCCTTAAATTCTCTTAACAAACTTGTCAGTTTACATTTGTATTCTGGATCTAAATTTGCACTAATATAAGTCGGCCTTGGTTTGGTGCCATCGCCTAAGTCTATCATTTCTAATGAATCGGCCGACGTGAACCCGTGCCCTAGCTTCCCATCTTCTCGGACGAACTGATCCATTTAATCTGAGTCTTCGGAGCCGACTGCTCGGATCGGCTGTAGGCCAAAATCGGACACTTTCAGGAAGTCAGTATCCCATACTCTACCGGATATGCACTTGACGGTTTCGCAGCTCCACTGCTGCGTGTCGGCTGCCGCGATGCTGTATGCGGAGTCGGCGTTGACCTCCTCGATGTTGTCGCCGACCCATTGTACAAGACATTGATGCATTGTCGATGGGATGCAGCAATTTGCATGTATCCAGTCTCGGCCGAGTAGCATGTTGTAGGATCCCTTGCCATTAATAATAAAGAAAGTAGTAGGAAGGGTCTTACTGCCGATGGTGAGGTCAACGCAGAGGGCGCCGCGAGCGGGGGATACATTGCCCTCGAAGTCCTTGAGCATCATGTCTGTCTTGGTCAAGTCATCATCACCTTTCCCAAGCTTCCGGAGCACGGCATATGGCATGATGTTGAATGCAGCTCCTCCGTCTACCATTAATCTGGTGAGGGGTCGGCCGTTGACATGCCCTTTAAGGAACAACGCTTTCAGGTGTTGCCGTTTGTCATCTTCGGGTTTCTCGAATGTGGCTGTCATTGGCTCCAAAGCCAATTGTGCCATCTGTTCTTCTATCGCCGATATATCCTGTCGATCGGCAGGAGTCATAAATTCCATCGGCAGTATGAAAACCATGCCGATGTCGGCTGTCGATTCGTCGCCTCCTCTGTCGTTTCTTTTGGGGCGCCACACCTGAGACCTGCCTTCCCTCTTGTCCGTCTTGTACTGTTGTTCTTCCTCCTACTGTTCCCACTGGCAAAGACGCTGGATTCTTTGTTTTTGAGACTTGGTCAATCCATCGGGACACCACCTGGGGTTCACTGGTTTGGTTCATGTCCTAGCGCGTTCCCATTCCGGTTCGCGTCCTAAAGGGTTCTCATCTGACACTCGAGCATCGGCCATCTCTTTAAGCTGACTGTGAATGCTGGCCCTGTTTTCCGGCCGGTCATGTCGATCGAATCTGCCCCCCAGCCTATCATGGCGCTTGCCTTCCGACCGGTCATATCGGTCACTTCTGCCCCCCAGCCGATCACGCACGGGAAGGTGCCGGTCGTCTTGGTCATGCCAGTTCCTGCTGATCGGCTCCGGTCTCCCGTCTCTGGAGCGAGACCTGTTGAACGACCGATTGTTACGATACGGGCCATTGCACTCTGGGCAATTATCGGCCGAAGGTAACCTGAGGTTGCTTTCCCAACAGTGGATGAAGAACGGGCATCTCCAGTGATCTTCATGTCGCCGCATCGCTTCTTCCTGGCATCTTGAGCGCTCATGTTGCCGCTGATATTTGTGGAGCAGGAATTGGGAAGTAATGCGTGGCTCACTTTATCTGCCACCATCGTCTTCCATCCGCCGTTTCCCCTTGATGTCTTCAGGCGCCGCTTGATTTCTGGGATCTACGGCACCACTCTTTTTAGCCGATTCGGTCGTTAGCACCTTTGTTTGGAGCGAGTTTTTTCCCGTGTCAACCATGTTGGTGGGGAAGGGGTGCTGATCGATCTTCATCGGCTTGGCTGGTTTTGTTGGTACTTCAAATTTAAGTCTGCCCTGCTCAATAGCCGTTTGTATCTGCTGCTGGAAGATTTTGCACTCGTTAGTATCATGGGAGGTAGAGTTGTGCCATTTGCAATATTTCATCTTCTTCAGCTGTTCGGCAGAAGGTATCGTATGGTATAGCGAGAGCTTAATCTGTCCTTCCTGGAGTAGGAGGTCGAAGATTTTATCGGCCTTCGACATGTCAAAGCCGAACGTTTTTGGCTCCTTCTTGCCGAACGGGCATGATATCGGCTTCTTTCCCTTAACCCATTCCGCAAGACCGACTTCTGCATCTTCTTCGGCTTCAAACTCTTCTAAGTATGCCACCTTCTTCTGGAAGTTCCTCCGTGGATCGAAAGAACGTACCTCCTGTCCAGACAATCGGTGGACGATTTGGCTTAAGCTCTCAAACTCCTGTGAGGCGTATTTTTCTTTGATGTGAGGCAGGAGACCTTGAAAGGCTATATCAGCCAGCTGTGCATCGTTTAGAGCCAAAGAATAGCATTTGTTCCTGATTTCCCGAAACCTCTGTACATATGGGGATATCGGCTCGTCGCTTCTCTGCTTGAGGCTGGTCAAATCGGACAGCTTCATCTCATGTACCCCGGCGTAGAAGTATTTATGAAACTGCCTCTCCAAATCGGCCCATGTAATAATCGAGTTAGGTGGTAATGTCGTGAACCACTGGAAGGCCGACCCAGACAAGGACGACGAGAAGAGCCACACCCGTAGAGCGTCTTGCGCCGCTGCCTCTCCGCATTGGATGACGAATCTGTTCACGTGTTCTACGGTTGAAGTGTCGTCCATCCCCGAGAACTTGGTGATGTTAGGAACTTTATACCGATGGGGAAACGGCAGTAGGTCGTACGTAGATGGGTATGGTGTTCTGTAAGTATAAGTCTGTACCTTCGGCTTCAAGCCGAATTGTTCCTGAATCACCTCTGCTATACGTGCCGACCAGTCCGGCTGTTGTTGGTAAACTGTTGGCTGAGGGACTGGCACGTGCTGGTATATCGAAGGCGGGATGGCTTGATGCTGAGTGAAAGTATGTGGCATCTGATGTGTTATAGCCGTTTGTGTATTCAGGGTCGGCTGTTTGAATGAGCCACTCGTTTCATCATATAGTACGAGCTCTGCTGCTTTGCTCATCTCTGGTGCGACAGGCTGGTATGGCGGCATAGTTGGTCGAGTGGCTACCTGGAAAGACGCCTGGAATTGGGGACTTCCCTGACTGGCCGATTGATCCTGAACGGCCGTAGCTGATGGTGCCCCCCAAGGCGCTGGATTAACCGGAGGGAACTACGCAGAGGACAGCTGAACGGGGTGTGGCTGGAGGTGTTGGGTGCCAGTATACCCCATAGAGATTGATGATGAGGAAGCGCCTGAACCCCCAACTGGAAATTGGATCGGCTGGGAAGCCGAATTCAGATAACTCTTGTTTGGTGGAATCGGCGGAGCATATGCCAGTCCCTTGTAACCTTGAGATACCTCGCTAGCCAAAGAGCTGATGACGGCATTGTACACCGTATTTGCAAGCACCGGGGATTGATCAATGAAGGCTTGATAAACGGACTGCTGGACCATCTCGGACATCTTGTCCGAGTCCTCGGTGATTGTGATCTGGCGGGGAGTTGGAAACGGAGACTTTTTGATAGTCTCCCCGCTCCTGATGCGGCTGAAGGACTGCAGGCAAGCCTTCCGGTAGTACGCCGTCTGCTTCTCTAGTTCTTCCATCTGGTCGTCCCTGAGATCTGCCTCTGTCACTTTGATGACGTTATCTTCGGAGACTTCAGCAGCTTTCGACATGGTGGCGGTTGTATTTGTCCCACCGGGCGTGCTAAAAGTGTGTTGGCGCTAGAAATCGGCCGACCGAGTCCCCAGCGTCTAACACACGACCCGGGAGAATCTGCTTAACTCCTGTTCGGGTGATCGCCCTGGTGCGGTTCGCGCGGCGTGCCAGCCAATCTGACCTGTTGATTGGCAAGGAAGAAGACATGTCAGATCCAGAGGTCGCGATCGGCTAAATTTCCGATCTCGAGAAAGCTTATCAGCGAATCGGCCGATTTGCCGTAATAAAGAAATCGGCTATGAAGCAGCCAATTACCGGGCAGCGTGAATGAAAATTGCTGGAGCAATCAACACAACGCTACAGTAGCAACACTAGGAACAGATCTAGTTGGCTATCCGTAAAATAGGCAAATTAAGTGACGAGATATGAGAAAAGCCAAGATTGCCGATTCCTAGCTGGATAACTGGTGACAAAACTAGAAAAACAGGTAAAACCTACAATTCTAGTAAATATCGATAACTAGTGAATAAATCTAAACGAAACAATAGCGATGCGCCCGAAGTTAAAGCTTAGAATTTACTCGGTAAACGGAACTTACAAGATCGGTTGGAGGTCAAGTTGATGCAGCCCCGCCAACCCGTACGAACTCGTGAAAAAGAAGAAAGTATTTGGCGAAGTCGCCTGCTTGAAAGTAAGTACGAGGAAATAGTAGTTTGTTGTATTGAGTTGTTGATGATTACAGATCTACAAAGGTGGCTATTTATAGCCCCGTACAGACGACTCCTTATCTGACTGGAACTCTATCCCTAATTCAAACGGAAAAAGAATATTTACAAGTACGATTCGTACTAGGTTGATTATTATGCGCTTCATGGTCTGATTCCTTGTTCATCTTTATAGTCCTTTCTAGGCCCATAGCGGCCCAACTATTCCAACCTCCCAATCTGCCGATTTCCTCACCGACAAGGAGTGACCGATCAGGAACCGGGCGCGTCCGATCCTAAATTTCCAAGGGTCAAGCGAGGCGGAATTCTAAAAATCAATCGGCCGATTCTGGACTGTAGCATCGGTCGATCCTGGACTGTAGCACCAACCAACCGATCTTTAACTGTAGCGCCATTCGGCCGATTTCCAACTGTCACCCCTGTATCTTGCTGTATCTTCCAATTTTTTCCTCTCCTGACGCCGATTTTACCCGTGTCGAAATGTGGCGTCAACACATGTATATAATGTTGTGATGGTTCATCTGATATGATCTTCGTGTGCGTATAGGAGTTGGCACGTCTTGCTAGAGGCCGCTACCGACTATTGGGCCGAGTAGGAGTACTCGGGCCATGTCTATACGTACCCGAACCCATAGGGTCGCACACTTAAGGGGCTGGAAGCCCAATTCGGATGTGATCCGAGTTGGATTAGGTTTAGAAGTACTAATGGGCCTCGGACCCAGATAGGAACCTCTATAAATAGAGGGGTGGGGGGTGCCCTAGGGTTTACACCCTTTTGGCGAAACACATCTGCCGCGCCTCCCACGCGCTCACCTGTTGCAACTCACAGATCTACCAGTCCAGCTTGCGATGCTTCCTCCCTGCACGTGTGGATACCTTGGAGGTGTTGCGCCTGCAGCACTTGGACGAGCCACCAACGAGCCACGATGAGCCGACGACGAGTCGCGGCACGAGGGCGATCTTGCTGCACGTGGACGAGCTGCTGAGGAGCTGCTAGACGTCGACGTGATCATCTACGTACGACTACGCTGATCGACTTCGCTGTATCGACGCGAATCTATATCTTCTGCACCAGTAGTGCGTCGAGTGGTAATCCCGTGATCCTTATACGGCAGTTTTCCTGGTTTACGCGGTAGAAAATTTTGATTTGCGCTAGTGTAGCCTACCTCGTATCCCAACAGTGGTATCAGAGCCGTAGCTATTTAGTTTTGGATTCGGGATGTGTGCATATGGAGATATGCGAGTTTTCAATTTGATCTATGTCCTGGTTTCGTGTTCTTGCTGCAATAGTAGTGTAACAAAATACTCTTACCGGTCGGGTTTCCGCCATCGGAGTTAAGTGATACACGTAATTCCAGTTGCAGTGAGCGAAGATCAATGTGATTGGTCGAAACGAAATCTAGGTTCATACGCCAGGCGCATGAGATGTGCAATAGTAGATGGGATCTACTGCCGGGGTCGGGATTTTGCCGTGTGCGTATGCTTCGGTAAATCAGCCGTAACTTTTCGGTACGATCTCGGATCGGGGCGAATTTTAAATGAAAATTGATCTACAGAAAAAGTTACACATGAAATTCAACCGCTTTGCCATTTTCAGCAAAATTAGATTTCCCAAATTCGGCTTGGAAGATGGAGTTTCGGGCCTCTGAAGTTTGGAACGTTAGGATGCTTAACTCTATTTTGCAGGATGTATGTATCTTGTGATCAGTATGGCCCCTTTGTGTATGTGTTTCCTGTGTGTAACTCATTCGTGACCTGCGTGTCGCGCATACGGCAACACGGCAGGAGCCATATGTGTTGTCACTTTAATGTATTTAATGGTCTGTGTACCAATCTGTGATGATCCAAGCAACTATGTAATCTTCATTACTAGCTTTTTACTAGCTATTAGGCATAATAGCATGTTCTAGTTCTTGGAGGACTCATCACCAGGAGGATGGCGCACATGAAACATGGAGATGGAGATCACCATGGTGAACAGGTTCTATCGAGATGGAGATCACCATAAGAAAACGGGCCATACTATGTCACAACTGTGTGAATGCTATTCTGTTTATGTTTTACTTTCTGCATGCTGTGATGTTAGAAGTAGAACGATCCCTCACAAAGTTTAAGTTAGTATGCCCTCCTAACTAAAACTTGCACTGTCCCATGTCTTGTACAATTAGTGGTGGGTCTATGAAATTAGGGTGCCACTAGTTTTCCTTGATTAGACGGGTTTGTGTCGGACACTTACACGCATAAGGGTTGGTTTGCTTAACAAGGTTATCTTAACGGTTAAGGACCTTGGGGCATAAAGGTTGAGCGCCGAGACATGGAGATGTCACCCAACAACAGGAGTCATATGTGATATGATTAGCAAAAGTTGCTTACCGATCTACCTTGTTTGCTAGAGGTGATGCTAAAGCTCACAAGTAGACTTGTTAGTTGTGGATCCTGAATCACCAAGTATCAATAGAGGGATATTGATTTTAGTGGGAGTAGATTCTATTAAAATAATTTTATGTGATTTGCTCTGTCATGGATACGTTTGTCTTAGTGTATTTTGCATTACTTTTGTTGTAGATTAAATGGTACCTAGCAACACCACACCATTTGCTTTGCGTTCGGTCCTTGAGAAGGACAAGTTGAATGGAACAAACTACTCGGATTGGATCCGTAACCTGAGAATTGTTCTCAGGGCCGATAAAAAGGAAGATGTTCTAGACACCCCACTACAACCAGTACCTGCTGATGATGCATCTGCTATCGTTAAAGCTGCTTACAAGAAGGCATTTGATGCTAATCTTGAGGTAAGCTGCCTTATGCTTGCTTGCATGGAACCCGAGCTGCAGATGCAGTTCGAAACAAATCATGACGCACACGATATGATCGTGGCGCTCAAGGACATGTTCCAGACACAGGCTAGGACTGAAAGGTTCAATGTGTCCAAAGCCTTTCTGGAGTGCAAGATAGCAGAAGGCGCAGTAGTAGGACCACATGTAATCAAGATGGTTGGTTACACTCAGCGATTGGAGAAGCTAGGCTTCCCAATGGGCAAAGAGTTGGCCACTAACTTCATTCTTTCATCTCTTCCGCCTAGCTATGGGAACTTCATCTCGAACTACCATATGCATGGGACGGAGAAAGGTCTAAATGAACTGTGTGGTATGCTCAAGACAGCAGAGGTAGACATTAAGAAAAGCGCTAGTACCAGCCATGTGATGGCTGTACAGAACAAGCCTACCTTCAAAAAGAAGGGCAATTCTTGGAAGAAGAAGGGTAAGGCTGGAGTGTCCAAGCCAAACCCAGCGCCCAAGGCTAAAGCTGGACCTGCTCTAGACAAACAGTGCTTTTATTGTCATGAACCTGGTCACTGGAAGAGAAACTACAAGCAATACCTAGCTTCGTTGAAGAATGGCGGAAGTAAGAGTACTTCTACCTCAGGTATGCTTGTTGTTAATGTTATAGACAACATATTTCTCGCTGATACAATTATTAATTCTTGGGTATTTGATACCGGATCTTGCTGCATGTGGATGAGCTGCTGAGGTGCTGCCGGATGTCGACGTGATTGTCTACGTACGACTACGCTAATCGATTTCGCTACATCGACGCGAATCTACATCTTCCGCACCAGTAGTGCGTCGAGTGGTAATCCCGTGATCCTTATACGGCAGTTTTCCTGGTTTACGTGGTAGAAAATTTTGATTTGCACTAGTGTAGCCTACCTCGTATCCCAATAGTATTTCCCTATAATACCACGCTTGAAGCGCTTGTTTAGGAACAAGGCGAATGCTAAGTTGATGCGATGGCACAAAGAAGAATGTATGGAAGATGAGATGCTGAGACACCCCGCAGATGGGGCCCAGTGGAGATCAATTGATAGAGCATTCCCGGACTTTGAAAGTGAAGGAAGGAACATAAGGTTTGGTTTAATTACTGATGGATTCGATCCATTCGGTGAGTTGAGTAGTGGTCATAGTACTTGGCCTGTGACCCTATGTATGTTCATCCTTCCTCCTTGGTTGTGCATGAAGCGGAAGTTCATTATGATGCCGGTGCTTATCCAAGGCCCAAAACAACCCGACAACGACATTGACGTGTACCTAAGACCGTTGGTTGATGATCTTTTACAGCTCTGGAAGGAAGAAGGTGTACATGTGTGGGATGAGGATAGACAAGAGATCTTTAATCTACGAGCATTGTTGTTCGTAACCATCAATGATTGGCCTGCACTGAGTAACCTTTCGGGACAGACAAATAAGAAATATCAGGTCTGCACCACTGTTTAGATGACACACATCATGTATTTGAAGCACTGTAAGAAGGTTGTCTATATGGGTCATCGTCGATTTCTCCCTGCTCACCACCAGCTGAGAAAGAGCGGGATGCATTTCAAAGGGGTGCTAGACCATCGTAAAAAACCTGCACACCATAATGGAAAGCGTATCTTCGAGATGATAAAAGATGTAAATATAGTCTTTGGAAAGGGTCATGGTAGCCAACCTATTCCGAACAATGATAATGGACATGCACCCATGTGGAAGAAAAAGTCAATATTTTTGGAGCTACCTTATTGGGAAATCCTAGAGGTTCGCAACACAATAGACGTGATGCACCTGACGAAGAATCTTTGCGTGAACGTGCTAGGCTTCATGGGTGTTTATGGGACCTCGAAAGATACATTGGAAGCACGATAGGACCTGAAAGCTATGGGGCAACGAGATGACCTACATCTGGAAAAGAGAGATAATGGACAGCACTACTTACATCCTGCCAGTTACACTCTCAGCAAGGATGAGAAGGATAGCATGTTTGAATGCTTGAATAGTATGAAGGTTCCGTCTGGGTACTCCTCGAATATAAAGAGAATAATAAATATGAAACAAAAGAAGTTTTCAAATCTCAAGGCCCATGACTACCACATGTTGATGACCCAGTTGCTTCTGGTTGCACTGAGGGGTGTTCTACCAGAAAATGCCCGGTTGCCGCTAGTAAAGCTATGCGCGTTTCTCAATGCGATTTTGCAGAAGGCAAATGATCCATCCAAGCTATCAAAGCTACAGAACGATGTGGTGCAATGTCTTGTCAGTTTTGAGTTGTTATTTCCACAATCCTTCTTCAATATTATGACGCATTTACTGGTTCACCTAGTAAAAGAGATTGGTATTCTCGGACCTATATACCTGCACAATATGTGGCCTTTCGAGAGGTTCATGGCAGTCCTAAAAAACTATGTTCTTAATCGTGCCCGTCCAGAAGGAAGCATCGCCAAGGGATATGGAACAGATGAGGTGATCGAGTTTTATGTTGATTTTATTGATTCAATTGACTCGATTGGGGTTCCAACTTCACGCCATGAGGGGAGGCTCCAGGGAATGGGCACCCTCGGAAGGAAATCAAGTTTCAGCAATGATACTGATTTGTTCAACAAGGCACACTACACTGTTCTACAACAGTCATCCTTTGTGTCTCCGTATATCGAGCAGCACAGGCAGATGGTAGTTTCCAAAAACCCGACCAAATTCGATGCTTGGCTTACAGATCATCACATGGAAACTTTTCCCTCCTGGTTGCGCCAACAACTTATGGGTAACTCTGAGATTCACCCACAGCTCACTTGGTTAGCCAGGGGACCTGCTAGCACAATCGTGAAATTTCAAGGCTATGAGATAAATGGTTATACATTTTACACGAGAGCCTAGGACCAGAAAAGCACGAACCAGAATAGTGGTGCCCGCATAGATGCCATAGACAGAAATAATAGCAAGGAGTCATATTATGGTTTCATACAGGAGATATGGGAACTCGAATACAGAACGCTGTACATCCCTCTATTTCTTTGCAATTGGGTGAAGCTAATTGCCGTAACCAAAGATGAGTACGGAATGACAATAGTAGATCTGAGCAAGATTGGATACAGTGATGACCCATTCGTACTTGCCAATGATGTGCATCAGGTGTTCTATGTGAAGGACATGTGTAGCAAACCCAAGAGAAATCCAAAAGAGACATGGGAGCCAAAGTGCCACACAGTTCTTCCAGGTAAAAGAAAAATCATGGGAGTCGAGGATAAAACAGACGAATCAGATGATTATGATCAGTTTGATGGCATGCCTCCATTCGCAGTTGAAGTTGATCCAAGCATCCTGCTATCCAAAGAAGAGGCTCCGTACTTATGCCGCGATCATGATCAAGGAACTTTTGTAAAGAAGAAATTTTACAAGGTTGTATTGTAATGGGCTAAATTTACATGACCTTTGTGTAGTACTTGATACAATTTTTAATTTACCCTATGTATGATTTCATGTATTCTTAAATTTGTTAGGTGAAGATTTATTAGATAAACATGAATAATGTTAACCACATACATCGATGGATTTTTTTGCGCGTTGAAATTATTTAATTGAATAATTTCTTGGTCACAGCGATGCAGTAAAATAATTATTTTAGAGGCTAAATGAACTGGTATAGAATTAATGACTAAATTACACTTATTGTCAATATACTCGCTAATTAAATATATTTTTGTATGTACAAAATATGTGAAGTTTTTTGTTTTTGCATCCTGAAATGCAGTGAAAACATAAATAAAATCCTTTTCCAAAAAACAGGCGGGAGATGAAAGTGTGGGAAAAGGACCTTTTATCCCGGGTGCCAATTGAAACCAGGATAAACGGGGACTTTTATCCCGGTTGACAACTGCAACCAGGATAAAATGGTAGTTTTCGATTCCCTCCGAGGACGTACCCTTTTATCCTGGTTACAGTTAGCAACCGGGATAAAAGGGGGGCCCTTTTGTCCCGGTTGGTGTTGGCACCCGGGATAAAAGGGTAGGTTTCCAGTCCCGCCAGGTGAACGTACCCTTTTGTCTCGGGTCCCACCACCAACCGGGATAAAAGGCGGGAGTCTTTTATTGGGTGGTATTGGGACCCGGGACAAAAGGGCCTTTAGTCTCGGGTGCCATTACGAACCGGGATAAAAGCGGGGGGGGGGGGGGGGGGGATAAAAGGCACTGTAGCCTCTTCTACCCCCCACGCCAGTTACACTTAGCCAAAATTTTGCCAAGATCCCGCGCTCCTACTCCGTCGCCGCCCGTCCGCCTCCCTCGCCGGCCGCTGTCGTCATCGTCCCCCATTACCCCGGCCATCGTCGTCCCGCCGCCTGACCGCCTCGCCCGCGCCCGGACCGCCTCCTCCTCCATCGCCCCGGCCCGCCTGGATCCTCCTCCGTCGCGCCCCCTCGACCTCGTCGCCGCCGGCTGCCTCCATCGTGGGGCCTTGTCGCCGCCTCCGTCAACGCCACCTCCTCTGTTGCCCCTGCGCCCTCGTCCGTCGCGGGGCCTCCTCGTCGCCGCCTCTGTCGCGCGCGCCGCCTCATCGCCCCTCGTCATCGGCCGCCTCCGTCCGATGTTTGCTTCGCTCCGTCCTCGCCTCCGCCGTCTCGCCGCCCCGGGCGCCGCCGTCCCGCCGCCCCGGGCGCCGCCGTCCCGCCGCCCCGGCCACCGTCGACCGCGCGAGGTCCGCCGACACTAGCGCCGAGAATGTACAGCTCTTGCTGACGCAAGCCAGACCGGCTTGCGTCAGCAAGGGACTTTTTTATTTTTTAGTTAGAAAATAAATAGAAATTAGTAGTAATTAGTTAGAAACTCAATAGATACTTGTATATTAGTTAGAAAATCAAATTAGTAGGAACTAGTAGTAATTAGTGGTAATTTGCTAGAAATTCTAATAAATATATATAAATTAGTAGAAATTTGGTAGAAATTCATACAAAGTACTACTAATTTGTTGAAATTTATATAAACATTCCGAACTTTATGGGATTCATGTTATTGTAAAACTAGTAGGAATTATTAGTAATTTGCTAGAAATTCCAATAAATATGTAGAAATTAGTAGAAATTTGGTAAAAATTCGTACAAAGTACTACTAATTTGTTGAAATTTGTATAAACATTCCAGGCCTTGTGGGATTCATGTTATTGTATGATTTCATGTATATACCCTTATGTACATATAACTAAGGGGATTTCTATGACTGTCATGTATAATTCCATGTATGTTTCGATCAATAGTTGAAATGGAAGACGACGAGACTGCAAGGTATCTCATGGAGTAGATAATCGCTGGTGATGGTAGTGGCGACAACCTTCCAATATCGTACACCAATGAAGAGGGCACCTAGGCGGACATGTTCCTCAACATGTCCACTGATGGGAATGAAGAGCATGAGCCCTAGCAACACCTTGCCGTGGCGGAAGGTTCCAGCGAGGTATATATAAATTGTATTGTTTCACGCCACCATTACTACTACGTACTAATTAACGAATCTTGAACTGTTAGCCCATTGGATCGACGCAAGGGCAGAAGACTTGAGGTTGTACAAAGGTGATGGAAGGGAGGCTTGTCATCACAGAAGTGATAGAAGAGGGCAGGCCGGTTGCTCCCGAGAAAGTAGAAAAGAAGTACGTGAGTCAGATCGGGGCAATCATCCGGGATAACGTGCCTATCAGCATCAGAGAATGGAAGGGCAGAAGCACTAATCTGTACGCCCTCTCGGAGATAGAAAAGAATATGCTGTGGGAAGATGTCAAGAGACATTTCACATTCCCCGAAGGATATATTGAAAAGGATGTGAAAGCGTGGACGCTAAAGAAGATGGCTACACAATTCCAGACATTCAAGAAGATGTTGGATGACAACTACATTAAGAAGGGCCGAACTCCAGACTTCAATGTGTTGCCAAAGTTGAGGGACCACTGGGAGGCATTTGTTGAATATAAGATGAGTGAAGACGATGTGAAAAAGATCCTGACCAACACTACAAATGCTGGTCAGAAGGGCTACCATCATCATCTAGGGCGAGGTGGTTATGGCACAGCAATTCCCAAATGGAGGAAGATGGAACAAGATCTGATCGAACGGGGAATCGTACCTGCAACTATTGAATGACACGAACGATCAAAAAATTTGTATTACGCTCATGGAGGCTCCCTGAGCCAAGAGGATGGGACGTTGATTTTCAACGACACAATACGTGAGAAGGCCGAACGTCTTATGAAGAACATTGAAGATTCTAAGGCTGGGAGGTTGAAGGTGGACCGAGAGAATGATGAGCTCACATTGGACCTCGGTAATCCTGAGCACCCAGGACGTTGCCGAGGGTTCGGGGTCATTCCGTGGAAGTTTGCTTTCCGAGACGACAGCGCATCGTATAGAAGCCGCAAGCGAAGAAAGGAACAGATCGAGGAGAGCTGGCGGCAGATGCTAGAATCCAAAGTGCAGGCACAAGAAGAAAGGATGTTGGAGGAAATCAATCGTCGAGTGGCCCACGCAGTTGCAGAGTTGGCCCAATCTGGAGCATTGCCGAATCCAAACTACGCCAGCCCTTCTCAACGCCTCTTGAGAAGTTGTGCTTCTACAGGGGTCCTCGATGCGCAGACGCCTAGGTTACTCGTGGAGGAGCAACGATTCCCCGTGGATGCCATCACGCAATGCACCACATGTGAGCTTCATGCACCGGTCGGCAACCTTACTATTAAGGTATACTTATACATAATATTTATGCAATCTTGTCAATTGATCCACGCCCCGTGATCGGAGTTTAATTACTTTTTTACTTCTACTATATGTACAGGTAGCGTACGGGAGTGCGTTAGCAACCCTGGCGGGGCAGAGCAGTTATGGCATGGAGATTCCACCTGGCTACGCCAGCGTCCGCGTAGAGAAAATTGTTGATAGCCAATATGAAGGCCTAGAGCTCGACCTCCCAGGAGGCGACGGGGAAAGGACACTTGCAGATGCGCTTCATGGGATCATTCTATGGCGAAAACGCTACATCATCATTCCCAGCACGGAGCCATCTCCTCAGAGCTCAAGACCGCTCCCCGTAGATCCCCAGTAGCGACCTTCTCCTCATAGCTCGAGACCGTCATCTCCTACACAACCTGCTCCAGGACCGTCGTTTCCTGCTCTATCAAGGTCTCCATCTCCACCACATCCTGGTGGTGGGAGCGACGATGACAATAACAACACCCCTCCCCGATCACCGTCGCCAGGACCAAGAGCAGCCCCCATGAAGGAACCTGCAGCACCACTAAAGAAGTCACGAGCACCGCCTCCCAAGTAAAGACAGAGAAAGAAGAAAACAAAGGAGCCTGGAGTGACTCGTAAGGAACGCTGGGAGGCAATGACTCATGCGGAACAGTGGGCAAAAATCCAACGAGAGGCTAGTGAGTGGTTCAAGAAACAAGCCGAAGAAAAAAAAGCAAGGGAGATGGAGCCACCGCTAGTAAATCGAAGAGATTTAAACTTTTTTATCAGGATAGAAGAAGGAGCTAAGAAAAGGATACCACTCTTATCAAACTATGAACGAGCTTTAGTAAAGGCTGATAAAAAGGACAAAAGGAAAGGAAAGTCATCTTCCAGTGGTGCTGTCCCCGACCTCGGGCATTTATCAAAAAAAGACGCTCAAAGGGTAGCAGCAATGCCCTTGGATCAACAAGCAGAAGTATTGAAATTCATTCAAGAAATAGGTATGAGACTTGATGAATGTTTAGGGCAAGTTGAGACGCCAACTGCACCGCCCCCTGAGCCGAGATGGCCTTATGAGCTAGGCAAACCTCTTGTAAGGCCTTCGTTGGTACGGAAGCTATCAACAAAGATGTACGAATTTCATCAATGGTACATGATGGCATCCGCGGACTCGAGGGAGATGTTCGGCCTAAGGTAAAACCGATAGATTTTTACGGCGAAGGTGAGAAAGTTCTGTGGCTAGACTTCAAGGATATATACGAAGTGTACCATCATGATGCCCTGGACGTCTCTCTGATCAGCACTTGGGTTCTGTAAGTGTCCGTTTATCTCTACATGTAAATTTTGGCGTGCTTCACCGTACTAACTTCGTCTTCCATTTTATGTAGGATGCTAATTCAGGCATGCCGACGAGAGGTGTACCTACATATAGGCTTCATGGATCGATCTGTAGTTAACCAAAAACAGATACAATTATCGCCAGAAAAAACCTTGGTGGAAGTATACAATGTCCTAGACAAACAAACATTCAAGGATTTCATACTACTTCCATACAACTTCAAGTAAGTGTGTGTATACCGTCTACTTTCATTGTCTTTTTCCTTACCTGATTAATGTTAGTTAGCTCTAATATGCTGAATATTTTACGTACGCAACTTCCACTGGATCCTTATTATAATTGAGCCTGAAAGAAGCCACGTCATTATCTTCGATTCGTCAAGGAAAGATCCGGTGGAGTACCAAGACATGCAAGACATGCTAGGTTTGTAATAATTCTGGACCTTTATCTCTATGCAAAAGTTTGTTTTCTAAATTTTATCCTTGTTACACTATATCATTCATTATTCTAATCCGCAGCGCATGGAAACAATTCATAAGGACACACAAAGGTCCATTCAAAGAAAAACTTACATGGAACACAGACTTCCCGGTACGTATGAAGTCTGCACATTTATTACATTGTATAACACGAATATTTCATAACTTATTTTTTTTCACACTGAAGTGCTTAAGACAGGAATCCGGGAATAATCTATGTGGCTACTACATCTGTGTGCACATGCACAGTTTTATGGGACCCAAGGGACTAAAGATAACGCTGCACAACTTTAAAGTACGTAAAATAAAACTATTACTAGTTAATTATTTTCTAGCTCCTTATATTTAATTATTCATGTAACATTCACAAATTTCCAAATTATAGATGTTAAATATTCAACAAGGACTCTTGAAGGAAGAAAGAGTAGCGGCAATATGTGAAGGTCTCATTGGATTCCTAATGGACGAGGTGGTAAATCCAAAAGGAGAATTTTATTACGATGGACGACAATCAGACGCTCCGAGCAGCAACACCTCGATGGTAAGATTGTAGATATATAGTTTAATTTATTTGTATATATAATACGCGCTAATTATGATCGATTTGTACTAGTTAAATTGTGTATATGAATTGTGTATATATATATAGTAATTGTATAATTACAAATTTCATTCGTTTAAATACTAGTTGATTTCATTCTAAAAAAAATCTCAACTACTAAAGGTTAACAAAAGGGCCGCGGTACTACGTACGTGATGCATGAAAATTTCAGACGCCACGCAGGGTGCCATGCAGGGCGCTATTTAGTCCTGGTTGGAAAATCCAACCGGGACTAAAGGGTAACCCTTTACTCCCAGTTGGGAAACCCAACCGGGACTAAAGGGGCACCCTTTACTCCCGGTTGCTTTTACTAACCGGGAGTAAAGGGCCTGTCCCACGCCTGGCATGGTAGGCCCTTTAGTCCCGGTTGGTGACACCAACGGGGACTAAAGGGTGACCTTTACTCCCAGTTGAAAGATCCGGGACTAAAGACCCCCGCTTTTGTCCCGGTTGGTTTATCCCGGATGGATTTTCGGGAGATATGCACCCTACCAATCGGGACTAAAGGCCAATTCTCTAGTGACCTGGATTGTGAAAATATGATTTATAGCTTGCAAATTGTTAAAAGCTAGATTGTAAATGCTGGATCAAAAGCTTGTAAATGACGAGCAAGTAAAAGCTAGGGAGATGCAGCTTGATTGTGGCCGGTTTAGATCAGGTGGAGCTTTTAAAACTTGGATTCCATAATCTGGATAGGTCTAAACAGACTTGTGGTCATATCTTCATTTAAAAAGGTATTGGTTTAGTTGGCCAAACTTGTGCCTTGTTTGGATACACCTCATAATTAAATATTATGTAAGATAGTTTGTAGCTTATATAGCTTTTAAAAGCCCCAATGCACAAGCTAGTAAAATGTAAGAAAGCTGGACCAAAATCACTGTTTGGATTGGCCATAGCTTTAAAAGCTAAATTTCACAATCCTGTTGGGTCAAGTAGGCCCTTGGGCACTCCAAACCAAATGGGGTGCTCAGCGTATACCTCCATCCATTTACACATCTATCAGATTACGTTAGACGATGTTAATCATGCAGCACATTTGTCTGCTCGATACGTTCACGATACCTCTAACGCCAGCACGTACCATCCAGCATGGAAGCTGGTGTTGGTGCCCCTGTTGCTTCGGCCGGCGTGTCGACGTCCACCGCTATTTCGGCCACCTCCTCGACAAGGTCATAGTGCTTCGCCGTGGGATCGTACTGTTTCATCACCAGTACAGATGCAACCGTGGAGAACTCAGGCAGCGCCAGGTAACTACCCACCGGCCCGAGCTCCGGGTAGTCGTCCGTGCTCCGGTCAGCCAGCGGCGCGCACGGCGTTCCCTGCCCGACCAGGAACAGGTTGCACCGCCCTACCGCCTTGAAAGCCTCCACGACCTCTGCCTTACCTCCCACCGGCTTCTCCTCGTACCGGACGGACTCGTTCCCGTTGGCCACCTTGGTCCGGAATTCCTCAAGGAATGTGTCGTCCGCAGCGCGATCGCAGGCATCGGACTGCGGCGAGAAGCGCAACATGTGGAGCCCGATGCCTGGGTGCTCGACCATGCGCATGCCGTAGGCTAGGGCCTCGCGGTCGTCGTGGCCTCCAAAGAAGATGACTACGATGGTGTAGGACACGTCGCTGGCGGCCACCTGGGCTGCACCGCCGAGGCCGCGGTCGACGAGGATGCCGACGGAGCAGGGTGCATGGTGGACCACGCGCTGGTTGATGTGCTGGTACTGGTCGCCGAGCGACTCCATGTGGCCGTCCATCTGGTGGAGCTTGTGGAAGGGGAGCACGATGAGCGCAGCCCGCTTCTGGTGCGCGCTGGTGACGATGTCCTCGTGGATGGTGTGCAGGTCAGAGATGGCCGTCATGGCACGGATCGACACACGGCTCAGCTGCTGGTACGTCTCGAAGGCAACGACGAGCTGGTCACCGTCGCCGTCGCGCCGCCGATTCCAGAACGGCATGCCGTTGCGCCGCGCCTTGTGGACCATGGAGATGGCAGAGGACCGCTCCGAGAGCTCGACGAGGTGCATGGCGTACACGATGATGCCGCGCCGTCGCGTCCCCCGCGACGACTCCATCAGGTTGATGATGGTAGGGATGTTGCGCGTGCTGTGGAAGCACGCCATCATCCGGAACTCATCGTTGGGGTTGCCGCGTTGGACGGCGCGGTTCTTGTACGGCGCACCCCGGTGCGCCGGCTTGTAGATGGCCATGACCACGGGCGTCGTGATGAAGGTCGTGATGAGCGCCATGAGCACGAGGATGGCAAAGGTCTCATCGTTGAGGACGTGCCGGTCCTTGCCGATGTTTAGGACGATGAGCTCCACGAGCCCTTTGGTGTTCATCAGGAACCCAAGCGTGAGTGCCTCGCGTAGCGGCACACGCATGAGGAGTGACGCAATCAACGTGCCGCCGATCTTGCCAACACACGTCGTCCCAACGACGAGCACGAGGAGTGCCCATGACTGGCTGCCTTTGATGGTCATCACGTCCGTCTTGAGGCCGCTGGACACAAAGTAGAGTGGCAGGAACAGGCTGGAGATGAGGTCCTCCACCTTCTCTAGGAGGACCGCAGCGAAGGACCCATCCTTAGGGACGATGATGCCGACGATGAACGCGCCGAAGAGCGCGTGGATGCCGATGGTGTCCGTTGTGAACCCGGCAGCGAGCACGATGGCCAAAGTTGCGCAGATATAAAGCTCCTTCACCGGCTCGCCCTCAGGGGACCGCCGCGCCATCCATGTGAGGATAGGCCGGAGCAAGAAGAAGGCTACGACGACGAAGCCAGCTCCCGTCAGCAGCACCCACAGCGAGATGAGCGGCGAGCCGCTGCCGGACAAGGCAATGGCGAGCGCCAGAAGTATCCACGCGACGACGTCGTTGACGGCGGCGGCCGACATGGCCATGCGGCCGAGGTCGGTCGTTAGGAGCTTGAGCTCAGCGAGGATGCGCGCCAACACGGGGAACGCGGTGATGGAGAGCGCGACGCCCATGAAGACGAGGAATGGCCCTGTAGGGACTCCACGAGCGACAGTGTGCTGGAGGACGAAGGAGGTGCCGATGCCTATGATGAAAGGGAGCGAGATCCCGGCGATGGCAATGATGAGCGTCGAGCTGCCGGTGCGGCGGATGGCATGGAGGTCCAGCTCCAGGCCAACGAGAAAGAGGAAATAGAGGAGGCCGATGTTGGCGAGGGTGTCCAGCACTGTCAGGCTCTGCTTGGGGAACACCGTGTTCAGGAACGCGGTGCTGCGGCCCAGCGCGGACGGGCCAAGAAGGATGCCACCCTGATAGATCACACAAAATCAATTAATCAACCGGAACGAAACCATCCAAGAAGCAACCACCGCGGGTGACAACCGACAAGAACAATTGATGCAACTCACGATGATCTCGGCGATGACGCGCGGCTGCCGCAGCGGGCGGAGGATGAAGGCGAGCACGCGGGTGAGCACGACGACGATGCATATCTGCAGGATGGCAAGTGGCAGCGCTGAGTGCAGCGGGTTCTCCCCCTGGAAGACGCCATCTGACGTTGCCTTCATCGGCTTTAGGGCCTCGGCCATCGCGTCAGCCATTGCCCTACGTGCCTTACGGCCTGCACGCGATGATCCCTTCTCCTCCCCTCTCCTTCCCGCCTGTCCTCTGGCCTACCACCACTTGGGGAAGGGGTGAATGGCGAGGGGAGAATGGGGTGGTGGGCTGGAGGGTATGCCGCATGCCAGCATGCTTGATACTTTATTTTTAGGCACAGAACAGTCGGACAAACGACACTCACCTGGGCGATGGGTACGCGTTCCGATAGGCGACAGCACACTAATTCGGGAATGAGAATTGTTAGCGTCATTAAGAAAATTCTTTTGATGAAACAGGATAGATCAGGAAGTATTTACAAATAAAAGAGAAAAATACATTCATTTTAGGGTTTATGATTTCAAGTATCAACTACTGTCTGTGTCATGATCATGACGCCAAGGACGTAGAGGATACGTAGAGTGACAAATAAGTTTTAGAGTTAATGTGTTATCAGACTGCGTAATGGGCCCGGTTGGCCAGTGCCGCATTGGGAGTTAAAGGCCACTGTGCCGTGTAATAAATATATTATAATTAGTTATTCCATTTTTATTCCGTGCAATTGCAACATGATAATAAATATATTATGATTAGTTATAATAACTAGGATCGTGCCCGTGCCTTGCTACGGGTAACAAAACATTTATATTACAATATACTGAGCGTTCCATGAGACAATAATAATATCAAAATAAGCACAAATATTAAAAACACTACACATATGTTGCTACAGTCGAATAAAATTATCTCCATAAGCATTAATTTTCATATGGACAATCATGCACAAATCATTGTATATAAAAAAACAGTTGTCTTCTCAAGCCAACAATGAACAAGTCAACTTCCATTGGTAGCCATCAGAACCTGCCACTGGAGTGGTCGACGATGAAGTTTGTGCACAGCAATACAGCTGCCCCAACTTCCAATTAAATGTGCAATGCTCAAACACCTAAGATATAAAGTTTTGATTGGAATATCAATAACCACAATTATTTTAAAAAAAATAACTTTCCTACAGCAAAGACTCCTAATTGAATTGCAAGTTATGAGCATCCAATTGACTTTACTTAATTCATAAATAGAAGTTATCTTCACTCATTACTTGAAATCGTGTAGGTACCTGGTGAATATCTTAGAACACAGAGGCACCATGTGCACCTCCGTTAAGATTTAACGTATATACATGCAAGGTATGAAACTTGCACCTCTATTTAAAGATAATATATACAAGGAAGACAAGATGAAAAGACAAAGAAATTCTATGGAGTGCATGATTTCTTCATGGAGTTTTAAGACAAAAATGGAACTTGCATGTTAATCACTAGATTTGGCCTCAACCTAAATCATCTGTTACAACATTCGCGATGCACATGGCAAATATAGATCCTAAAGGCTGAATCATTTTAGCATTTTTAACAAGCATGTCACAGACATGCTTCCTCCTGTTGATGCTAACTGATAAGGAACCAAATATTACAAATTAGACCTGTTAAGGAGTTTGTCGAAGGGTTGCTAGCAGCGGGTATGTTGAGTGTAGGGATGCAGCGGTGCAGGCAACTATCATTGAAAAGCATGAACACCAACAACATGGCAACATCCAGTGCACCCCTCTTCCAGACGTTTACCATCCTAAGTACTGTCGTCTATGTCCACCTATTTTTCATATCAACATGTTGCAACCATCTACCTGAGGCCTGACTCCTGAGAAGCAATAACACAGGATTGTAAATGGTGATTAAAGTGGAGCATGTCCAAAAAAATGATCAATAAAGAGATCGGTCAGAAATCACTTGCATTTGGATTGGATACAATTGTAGAATGGGAGAAAGAGAGAGGAAACAGAAGAACTGGAAACCAACAACCGGATCACGAACAATCTAAACCAAAACTACAAACCTGGCAATAATGTACAGTATGGCATTACCCGGACTCACCAGCAACCGAGCCAGAACCTGATGTGCCACTCGATGTTGGAGGATAAGTTTGTGAATCCGAGTATGCCATTGCCAAAAAAGACCTGACACGCAAACACAGTGAAATGAATTGTAAGCTATCAAGCATCAAGTATTGATTGGAGGCTATGAAAAGAAAATCTTCAAGTGGACCAAGAGGAACATTTGAAATTACAGGAAAGTATTCTACCCTTTACAAAAGAACCCTAAGCGATGACGGGAAAGTATTATGCCCTTTACTAAGGGTGCCTAAGATACAGAGGAAAAATTATATGGTAATTTTTAATAAAGCTAGTGGCACTTCAACCTTATGCACCAAATAAAGTGTCCTCTGCCATTTGATCCCTTCCAGACGAAAAGAGCAAAGCTGTCAAAGCTATTCATCATACATTGCAGTAATCCAATTTAAACTTCAATGAAAGTTTCTAAATGATAAAAAAACTTCTAAAGACATATAGATAGCGATTGAACCCTAAAATGCCAGTCATTCTATATCTTTCTTTTGAGTTTTGAGGCCTTACCATCTTCCAAGTCATTGTCATCAGCACAGGAGGACATTAGCATAGATCTAGAGAAAATACACCATCTGGAAACACACAAGATTGTGTTAACTTACAACATAGTCACTGGAGACATTTTCACTCATAAAGGATATCATTGTTTATGAATGTGTTGTAACTTTTATTTTTAACCATCTATGGTCAGATAACCAATGAACTTTCGTGGCAAAAGAAAAGAATAGAATGAAGGGTTATAGACATGCTTGTGTCCAATTTCTCTCTTGACAGGCCAACATTGATGAGAGGGCTACTTAGACTCCCTGTTACATTTAGGCCTCAGAATTTGCTGAAATGCCTAACTGAAGGACTCTACAGGATAAAAGAGAATGCCTTTAAGTAATAATAATCAAATTTATTTGTTGAAAGTCTGCATCAATCATCAATTACACTGCATTGTGTTAACACGAGGCCATGTTAGCTATTATGTATCAAAAAAGATCAAACTAAATTTGAACCTGAGGATCAAGAAAGAGATGAAACGACCTACTGAGCCAAGAAATTATTTTTATGTTTAAACTATGAATTATCACACAATTATAAATTAAGTTGGGTTATATAAAAGGAAAAGGTGTGTATTATATATGAGCATGGGGTTCCTACTTTTAAACATGCCAAATAAGAATCCATTTCATGGCATATAGGTACTGAATTACTGATTAAAAAACATTGCAGATAACATTGACATATACACAATGTAGGCAGATTGCACAGACGTTAAGATGGTGCAGGGGTAGGAATCCGGTCTCGACTGCCTATTGAGTAGATCAAACCTACAATATAGAATTTGCCCAAAAGATATCTTAGTTTTCATACCACAAAGTTAGATATAGAAGGAACTATTCCAGGTAAGATGAGCAGGCCATTATACATATCCTTTGTACCAGAAAGCGCATCACATAGACATAGACATACGCTATCCCCACTTTCAATAGAACCATTTCTACCTGAAGATGCCCTTCCAGATCCTCAAAGTCCTAACCGTCCAAAAAGTAGCTGAAAGGAAATGCACAGAAAAAAATACGATCAGTATCATAAATTTGAAAATAAAAAATAAATATGAGAGGAAATGGAAGCCTTCACACATTCTACTGCGGACTCATGAGTCCAAATAATATCGGCCTTGGCCTCGCCAGGAACTTCTACAAACTTTATCTACCATACAACAATAAGAATGCCTTGATGGAAAGTTACAAGAACTTGCCTTTCTAAACTAAAATTCTGCTTAGCCTACTTCTATGTATTAACGAATTTCAATTTTTCACTAAAGTTGAACAACATTAGAAAGTTACTAATATATAAGGATTCCTATTTGGTTGAGGGCCCTAAATTTGGTATGTTGCAAATGCCTAGGGACTCCTATTTTTCCTGATTTGTTTACTGGAATTGCATATTTTTTGGATTGTTTAAAACAGTTTATTCTTTCTCCAACAACAATATCACCGTCAGAAATAGTTTTGTGTTAACACCACCGCCGCAAAAATGCAGGAAGCTCCTACCTTCATCAGTTGATCCACAATCAGGAAATAGTGGACCCTCCTTCACTATCAGCTCAGACAACAGACACACTGTCAGTTCGGTGGACTCAATCACTCAAATTAACCCTGTAGTTTGCTACTGGAATGGAGCACATAATTCCAAAATTGTCAAACTGAAGTACTATAGTGTGATCCCTGAATGCTATCACCTGCTTCCATGTGAGAATTTGATGCTGAGATGCATGTTGGCCACGTTGTGATCCATGTATTCTGTAAGATAGATAGGTCAAAAAAATTATAACAAGACCATCTCCCATATAATATAAAACCAAAGCAATATAGGTAAGTGTATTACTTGACCTTTAGAATAACTTTTTCTAGGAGTTCTAGGAAGCATATTCTCCTCCTTATCCCAGTGCCCAAACCAAATGTCTATAATATATTTCAAGTGAGTATGGAAAATGCTAGGAGATGACTTTGCTACCATACAAAGATTTGATAAAATAGAATACTCTCAACCATAACATCTTGTCACTGAAGAAATTTTCTGTACCACCAATGAAAAAAGCTATCTACAGATACCCCATTTTGCTAAAACTCTAACAGACAGTAGTAGTAGGGAACAACCTTTTTCTTGGCCTTACCACCAGGCGGACATTTCACCTCTTCCGAGTTTGATGATGATCCATGGAATGTACCTATAAGGAATGCAGTTTATATATGATCAGTTGCAATCGCAGAGCTACTAATACCAATTACTGTCACAAAATGGAAATCTTTTTTTTTTTGGGGGGGGGACACAAAATGGAAATCTTTAATCAGATAGATATGACCATTAGAATGTATGAACCTTTCTTTGGCAAGGACACAGACCAATTCTAAAAATGACCAGGGCTCAATTAAATATCCACAGTACTTTGTTTTAAGCAATCATTGACATCAGGAAGCAAGTTTCAGTTCTATGCTATGTTTCCATGTGTCCAAAGCACCTCTCATGAGGAACTGAGATAAAACAATCATACACAAAATCATAAACAAACCATCCTTTCAAAATTTGCTCTATAAGATCATCAAAATCACTTAACATGCAGCAATAGAAATCCACTATGCAGAGCAGTAAAAAGATTCCTTACCCTTGTGTAGCTGCCGTACGGAGCTCCTTAACCGCCTCCCTCCCCTGAAACATAAGTGTTCAGACCCTACGTTGGCTAATCCTCCACAGCATGGTAGCTCAGTGTTCAGACCCTGCGTTAGCTGATCCTCCACAGCACGGCAGTGATCGGGACGGAGTGCGGGCGTGCGGGAGCGGCGACTTCTTTGGGAGCGAGACGCGGATAGAAGAAGGCATGTAAGCAAGGGGTCGGCCGTCAGATCCGGCGAGGCGCATGGCTCCGGCGAGGCGCATGGCTCCGGCGAGGCGCGGCGTCGGCGTCGTGACCTCCACGGGGCAGCGTCGCGGGCAGCGATCGAGATGGAGTGCGGGCGTGCGGGAGCGGCGGCTTCTTTGGGAGCGAGATGTGGATAGAAGAAGGCAGGTAGGGGCAGCGGCGGCTGGCGATGTAGGGAGGGGTGACAGCGGCTAGCAATGCAGGGAGAAGGACTAAGGGAGGGAGAGCTGGCGGTGACGCAGGGTTCTGCGCGAAGGACGGACGGAGGAGCAATTCACGCGAGTGATAGGGGACATAGTGTTCCACGTGGAGGATGGATGGTGGAGGAAGCCCGGTGCGCCGCAATTCCCGTGAGTGCCAAATCCATGGCTTCCTTGCGGAGGGCCCTCAAACCAACGGCGGAGGAACGCGGGAGCGAGGGCTATCGCGCCCCATCCCAACAACGGACTGCATTTTTGTGTCCACTTTGCTCTTTATACAGTAGATGTATATGAGATCTAAACCGACAATTGTAAATTTCTTGCATTATTTTGGACAATCTTTGATCATGAGCATTTCGTGAATTAATCAATTTTTGGCGTAATTATCATTGACATTGATGTTTGTCGAACCACCTATATCTTATTACAATTTTATTTGGATAGTTTAGGCTAACTATGACAAGTGGAAGTTCTTTTCCCCGTGGTGGTGGCGGCCGTGGAGGTGGCAGGGGACAATATGTATTCGAGGACGCTCCCGCTAGTCGTCCAGGACTTTAGTTCCCTAATGGTGCCATTGACTTGCCAACAAGCAATCGAAGGACTAGATTAGTTCCCAACATAGTAATATTCTTTTCTTCTTTTAATTAATTTTTTTACTACAAATGAATAAATTATAAATTTACTTACATACAATGTAGCTTATTAACCCTATTAGATGGCTCAAAGAGGTTGCCGAAGCTATAGGTGGTACTTCCCCTATAGTGCAAACTGAGGTTGTTGGTGAACCTCATTTTAAAAGAGTACATCTCTCTTTTCATGTACCTGTTCGAGATACAAATTTCACCTTGATATCACTAGGAGAGGCCATCCCGATGGTTTCAATTGCCGCATGGGGGTCAAATAGCACCAAATAGGGTAACTTTTGAGAGGACCATCGTGGAGGCCTTCCTAGAGCAGCTTAAGGATCATGGGTACTTTGTGCTACACTTATCATATTTTCGAATAAAGCAGCTCAAGAAGGGAGAAGGCAATGTGATTGTGACTACTAAGAGACTTTGTCGGCTTAATCAACATGACATGGTATGGAACATTCTTTTATCATTCTTTTAACTTTAGTTATGTTACATCTTTTAACTTTCATCATGTGTTATTATCATATTTTAGGATATATTTGGTACTACCATCATGGAACTGAGCTTTCATGCGATTCTGGATCAAGTCTTGGATGTATTTGATTTGACATACATGGGTGGAAACCCAATATTCACCAGAGATTGGAAGTTGCAGGCTTATCTCACTTTCTATAGGCTACATCAGTTAATGTCTCCATTATTTGAGATTTATAGTAGTGTATGTGATCGTCCATGTGAAGCGAAGGAGAGTGCACTCATCCATGCTCTAACTTATTTTGATGAAGTTTTAGGCTTGATGATTGGAGACTTTAACTATGTTCCATATCTAAGGAAGCGAGCCGGAGTATGAAATAAGTAACATGCATGGTTGTACCTCTACCCTTTTCTTATGGATTTGAACTTGTTTTCTCTAGAACCTTTAAGTATTGTTGTACGAACTTACACTATTATCAGAACTGGTTATATTTTATTGTGGCATGGATGTACCCCTACCCTTTTCTTATGCTGGCGGCCAGTTACAAGATAATAAAGTCTAATTCACAATAATAAAGTCTTACAAGATAATTAATAAGTCTTACAACATAACTAATAAGAAATGTTAATTTATCCTTTAACGATTCTTCCTTCACAGTCACTACGTAACCATGGCTTCATGGACTTATTAATGCTTCCTTCAACACGCTTGATTCTTCATTCCTGGTCTTTGAACAGGTCAAATTCCTCATACTGATTGTAATCTTCAATGTCCACTACACCTTCAACTCCAAGGATCCTTTGTTTTCTAGAGATGGCAATGTGCTTCTTTGCATTCATAGGGTTGATTATGTAGAATACATGTGCGACATGCTCAAGGAGTACCCATGGGTCATCTTTGTAACCTACATTAGCTAGGTCTACAAGTGTCAACCCATAATGGTCATCAGTAACGCCATTTGGGTGTTTGACCCATTGGCACCAAAAGATGGGGATCCGGATATTCTCTCCATAGTCAAGTTCCCATATTTCCTCTATGAAATCGTAGTAAGTTATGTTATGTCCTTATGTATCAATCACCTCTATGTGAACACCACTGTTTTGTTGTCCTTTGCGATGGTATAGAATGAGTATCCATTAATTTCATATGCTTGCCATGAGGTGACATTGCTATATGGACCAGATGCCAACCTGGTCAATGTTACTTAGTCTGTGGAATTTCCTTCAAATAGCTTCTCATGGTCCTTCAACTATGATGGGAAACGACGCTTTTGCTCTTTGATGATCCAATCCTCCGAGCGACCATTACTTTCTCCACGGACCTCATTTAGGTGTTGCTCAATGAAGGGCTTCACTATTGTGAGCTGTTGTAGAACACCTTAATGCAATTTATCCAATTGTTGGTTCTCCTTGTCAATGAATCTTTTCGTTCCAATGGTACCTCTCTCGGACAATCTGCCCTCGTGTCAAAATTTCGGTAAACCAATAGCTCTCTTATCTTTTATGTAATCTATGCAGCAATCAACACTCTCTTCTGTATGGTAGCTCTCGATCATGCTGCCCTTTCGAAAGGCCTTATTTCTCATGTATCCATTGAAAGTCGACATGAACCATTCGTATGTCCACATCTAATGGAAATACATAAACTCTAGTTCAGTTATTTGCTGGACCATGTGGACCATGAGATGTTCCATGATATCGAAAAAGGATGGAGGGAAGCACATCTCAAGTTGGCCCAGGTTTTTGACACAAATAGCTGAAGCCTAGCCAATTCGACACAATCGATCACTTTCTACAAAATCACGTTGAAGATGTAACACAACCGTGTGATAACCATCTTTACGAATATTTGTTTGATAGCTCAGATCACAATAGCGAGAAAAACAATGATCATCACATGGCAATCATGAGAGTTATAGCCAGCAAGCATCATGTCCTTCAATGAGACTAGTGACCGGATGTTGGATGAGAATCGAGTCAGCACTTTCAACCCGTGCAAGCACTTGCACATAGCCAATTTCTCATCTGGTGATAAGTTGTAGCTAGCCGGGGGAAGGTATTGCTTAAGTTCCTACAGGTGGGGCTCTAGCCTGATTTGATGGTCAACCAGATCCTTACGTAATTTTAGTCCATCCTTTGCCTTGCCTGATAAGCCCAAGAATCCGATGGTGCAATCGAACACATTCTTCTGAAGATCCATCCCATCAATGGCATGGCGCACTGCCAGCTCTCGCCAATATGGCAAATACTTAAAGAAGATAGATATCTTCTTAAATGGCATGTCTGCAACGTCTGTAGTTTCAGCCTGCTTCCTTCCCCTTTTTGAATAATTTGCACCACTAATGAATTCTTACCGAGTTTGAACTTGACCTTCTTACACATTTCAAATACTATTTTACCCATAGCCATTTTGGATCAAAATCATTCTCATTGGTGCCATAAAAAAAGTCCTTCATCCTGTGGTATTTGTGCGTCTTCAATAAGAAGTGTCTGTGCCACATGAACACTATCTTCATAGATCCCTTAAGGTACACATATGATGTTCCATCTAAACAAACTACGCACGCTATCTTACCTTTTACCTGACCTACCAGGGCAAATAGAGTGGGATAATCATTGATGGTAACAAAAATAATGGCCCTTAGTGTGAAGTTCTCTTATCCGTACTCATCCAACATCCGAACCCCATCTTCCCAAAGCTTCTACATATCTTTCATCAATAGCTCAAGAAAAATATGTATGTTGATGCCAGGTTGCTTTGGATCTTGTATGAGAATGGTTAGCAAAAGGAACTTTCTCTTGTGACATAGCCATGAGAGAAGGTTGTACATAGTCATCAGCACTGGCCATGTACAGTGCATGCTGCTTCTTTCACCAAACGGATTCATACCGTCTACACTCAACATGAATCGTACATTCCTTTTTTTCATCTAAAAACTATGGATGATTGGCATCGAAGGTCCTTCACTGGTGAGCATCGAAAGGATGTCGAAGCTTTCCATCAGCCTTTACTTGGCGATCAGCATGCCAAATCATGATTTCAACGGACTTTGGGTTTGAGGACAAACGCTTCAGACAGTCCACCACCAGCAAGTACCACATCACCAAAGCAGGGACTTTGCACTGAGTCATCGTGTTAGTAGCTATACAGGACTTGTCCTCCACTTGAGTACCAAGACTTTTCTTTGCACCCTTCTTCCTCTTATTCCCAATAGAGGAACCATCACGATCCTCACAGAAATCGGCATTACTTTTGTAACGGCTAGCATCGCAATTTGGACACTTTTCCAATATTGCGTACTCAGCGTGGTACAATATGCAATGGTTCCTACATATGTGTATTCTTTGCACATGCATCTTCAATGGATTGATAATCTTCTTTGCTTCGTATATGTCTTTTGGCACAAAGTTAGGCTTCGGGAGCAACTTGCCCAACAGAGTAAGGAGATCATGGAAACTATTGTCTGACCAGCTGAATTTAGCCTTCAGAATCAGAAGATGAAGGATGAAACACAACACTATCCACTCCTTCCCACATCCCTCATACATACGGTCATTTGCTACCTTCTTGAGTATCTTGAAATTCCCTAACCCTTTAGCACTCCCTAGCAACACTTCCGATTCAATGTGGCGCAACATATCCTCCATATCAACATCACGTTCCTCATCCACCTGTGGTTCCACACGCGCATCTGTTTGATCACAATTTTGATCTCCACGATCATAATCATCATCCATCACAACATGATTATTTTCATTTGCATCATCATCACCCACTTCATCACAGCGAGCATCGATGTCTGTGTTGTTGAAAGTACCTCCTGCCTCACCATGGTGGGACCTAATTGTGTATCCATCCATAAAACCTCGCTTTATCAAATGCCTCTTAATAACATCAATATCCTCCCATACAATATTGTTGCTACAGTCAAAACACGGACAACGTATTTGCTTTGTCTTGCAAATGTGAGCGTGCTTCTCCACAGTCTCCACAAACTTTGATACGTCTGACATGAATGTATGTGAATGTCTCCGTATGCCATACATCCAAGCTCTATGATCCATCTTTAACAACCTATGACAACAATTCTATGTTATATTAAGTAATTTAATGAGCTATGGGTCGCAATTCTATAAACTTAATTAAATTATGGATGTAGTAACTAATAAGTAGGAAGAAATATAATAAAAAATAATTTTATATTATCCTAAATGAAACTCAATTAAACCATGGATGTAATAATTAATAAGTAGAAGTAAAAAATCAAACTCAATTATATATTAAATTCAATCAAACTCATTAATTAAAACTATGGATGTAATAATTCATAAGTAGAAAAAATATAATAAGACTCAATTCTATATTACATTAATATGAGAAACATAGCATTGTAATGGTTATAATATGACCATAAAATCTTATTTACAAAAATAATCCATCTCTAATTATTTTCTCTCTCTTCCCTCCTCTCTCTTCTAGATCTAGATCTAGATCTAGATGACAACCTAACGAAGATAGAAATGATGGATAGAAGTTGAAAAAGAAGGTTGGAATAATACAAACTTAGCTTTTATATCCACCTCCTCCAAAGAAAATAAGAGCAAAACCTTCCCACTTAGATTTGTTATTTTTGGAGCTTTATCCGAGCTCCTCTCGGGCAAGCTCCAAATGGAAGGTTGGTCAGAGAAAAAGCTGTTTGCGGGTTTATTTGGGCAGTATTTGTGCTAGCGGTCCACCTAACGCACCCTCTAGCACAGATGCATCCCATCTGTCCTTGCAGGCACTAACCTGGTGGCCCCGGTCACCTTTGTGCTGGCGGGTGGCAATCCCGCCCGCCAGCACGCTAATTTCGACGTGCCAGCATAAATTATTTCTGGCGTGGTGTTAGCTTTGCAAATGCTACTCGGATTTGGATATAACTCTGGAAAACACCAACTATTCAATGAGCACCATACCTTGAGTGGAGGTGGCATAGGTCGTGAGGGAACTGCGAGCTTATACTTCAGTATTGCACTTTACGACCCATTTTTGTCAGGATCCAAAGTTGCAAAATGAGTTTCACATGTTAACATGAGCATCATTTGTGCATAATTGAGTATCATGGCCATGCATTTGTTTAAGTTCACATAATTGTTGTTTATTGTTGAAATTAAAACTTGTGAAGCAACTCAAATTTCTGCTATGAAACTGTGCCTCCTATTATTTTATTTAAATACTAGATGCAATGTGATGATCTTACAGTATTTTTACTTAATTTTTCAGTGATGTTTTCCTGTGTTCAAAATTCATTTAAGTTTCAGTTTTGGCTGTTATATTTTGTCAATTATGTGAAAACCTGAGTAGTTCTTCAGGTGATTCTTCTCGCATTATGTTCTTAGCGATTTTATCTTTCAAATGAGTATTTTTGGTGCCTGTAGCTAGGTCATTTGAGTGGGGAAAGTTAAACAGTTTGAAAATCAGTTGGGCCCACGCGTCAGCCTCCTCTTCCTCCTCTCACGCGCCTGCACGCCCGCCCGTTGGCCAGCGTTGGTGGTGCCTGCTATGCTACCGTCGCTGGACTGGCCACCATGGCCGAGCCCATTCGAAATCCCGATCGTGCCCTCGCCTCGCTCCTCCTTTATAAGCTCGGCACCGACGCTTCCCTAAACCCTATCCCCTTTTCCACCATTGCCGTCGCCACCACCTCCAAGCTCTCCACCGTTGCCAGCCCAATCCGCCACCATTGGTGAGTCTCAGTTCGATTCCTTGTAGAAAGAGCACCCTAGAGACATCATGCATCTGTTTTATCTCTCACCCACCTTTTTCCCCTGCCGTGCAGGCCTCCTAGCGGCGAGCTTCCTCTGCCCGTCGCGGCTATTCCCTTGCCTGCACTCTTGTCCGTTCACTCCCAAGCTACTGACGGTTAGATAGCCTGAGCTGGATGCTCCCCTCTTCTTCCTTTGCGTGCGTGCTTGTGCTCCTGGTACCCCTCTCCAAGTCTTGCTGCACGGCAACCTGCTATCTTCACCAGCCCTTCCCTCTATGTTTGCCTCTGTATGCGAACAAACTGAAGAAGGTGAAGAAGATGAACAGTACAAGCTAATAGGGAGTTACAACTTGTGTGTTCATGAGTTTCCAAAAATCATAGTAAAATATCTATAGATCCAAAAATGGTGGTTCTTATTTTGTTGTGTTCTTGTTGATATCTAGTTTATTTCAAAAATTATTATGTGCATGTTCTTGTTGTATATCTGGTGCTATAATTTATTTTGTTCTAAGAATTATTAAATATTTTATACATCATGTGGTGGTCCAAAAATTCTGAAACCAATTTTGTTAGCTTCCATTAATGATGTATGTTTCACATCTGCAACTTGTATTCGTGGAATCTTTGGTTTTCATGCTATTTTAATTCTAATGCTTGTTTGTTGTCTTAATTTTGTTATTTGCATGATAATTAGTGAAAATTGATAAAGTATTGAAACCACTTCTGGTAGCCTGTGTTTTCTACATAGAATCTATAAAAAATGATGTTGATACCTTTTTGGTTATCTTACAAGCCTTTTAGGGATTAATATGCTTAATGGTAGTTTGTCTTGTTTATTTTATATCTCCACATTGAAAATTGATTTTGATGTGAATCTAATTCTCATGATTTTGCATTGTTCTCTTCTATAAGTTCAATTTATTTCATAATTGTTTCTCAACAAATGATCCTAAACTTGCAATTTCGTGCTTGTTTTTGGCTTATCACTCAAAATAGTTTCTCTCATCATTCTTGTATGATGTTGTACTATTTTTAGCTCGATTGTTCTGTTAACAATTTATTTCTTACTGTTTCTTTTATTTTCCATGCACTTCATGAGCATTTGCACTCATAGCATCATCTCTAATGCATGCACGCATTTCATTCCCTTTAGAGAGCGATTTGCCAGAGAACATGACCTTTGAGCCCGAAGTCGAGGCCAAAGTAGAGGCTGAGGTTGAGCTCGAGGAAAACCAAGGTAGGCAGCTAAGCATATTTGTCTCCAACTTTTTGAAATGAAATTGTTACTATGTATCGCTATGCGTTGCATGTGGGTTATCTTTTTGCATTATTAGAACCTATGTCTTTATTATTATGGCCTCCCTTGATTTGTTATCATATACTTTGTCTCTCAAGTAGTATGGGTTGTAATAAATCAATCTTGTAATTTCTTAGCCATGCTTAGTCATAGAATGATCACTTGGTAAGGAAAATGGTTATAGGTTAATCAACACTGATTCTATTAAGATTCTTTAATGGTGTTGAATAAATGAACATGATCTTTAATTTGGCTACAAGATTTGAGCGGCGTGTAGGGTCATAAGAATGGAGTCTCAGTGACATAGACCGCTTGAGTCGGTTAAGGACTGTTCGTTGTTGACGTTAGTTTGACCACCCTTTTTTGTGCTACCATATGTTCCCGAATAGGATGAATAAGCCTAATATCATACTTGACTCGCTCTATGAGGCACGGTCCTAGATGTGTGGTCCTTGGACTATGTAGAGGAGCCTAGGAGTTTACCTGGTGGACCTAGGTTGTCCTCCACACAAGCTAGGTGTGTTTTACTCATAGTTCAGGGCGGTTTGGAAAAGGTTGGCATGAGTACCCCTTGCGCACCATTGATCGGGTGTGCGAGCCGCAAGGTCCTCGAGTTGTGTGGGTAACATTAAATCAATTCAAATTGTCGTGCTCTCAGTTATGTGCAAGCTCAAGTCCCATGAATTCATCGTAGAGCCATCGGATGCTTTTAATACTTATTCATATATTTATGCTCTATGTTACCATGTTGATGCAATTGTTTCCAACTAAAATTTGAAGTGGCTTTGGGCAAGATTAATAAAACTTTCTACCTATCCATAGGGTGTTATTCACATGCTTATGGTCAAAAAATAAGGATAGGATGAGATAGGCTTTTGCAAATTCACTTAACCTTAAAGCCTTACTCCTTGTTCAACCCTATGCATGATTTTTGTTATATATATTTGTGTAAGACTTGCGAGTACCTTTTTGTACTCATGTTGCTATCACTCACTAAACTTGCAGGTGAACCGGAGGCCGTGTTCAGACACTTTTACCCCGCCGATCCGAGGGTGGGTGATGAGTGACTAGAGTGGTCGTTTGTTGCTTCGATGGTGTTCTTGGGCAACTACACCATCGTGTCTTTTGTGTTTATCTATCGTATCCACTGCATAGATGTGCTCTTTTCCTAGGTTAGACGTTAAGAAAACTTAAACTTTAATGTTTAATCTCATGTTGTTGTTGCCATAAGTCTAAGACTTTTAATTTGGAGCTCATTTAATTTAATTTCAGATTTGAACCATGTGTGTAATGAACTTGTAATTTAATTGTTGAACTTGTGTAAGGTTTAAAATTGCTCTTTATGGTTCATGTGATGATGTGCAATTTATACAGTGGGTGTTGCTCGATCTTGAGCGTGTTGTGAAACACCTATCGGGACTACCGAATTTGTCTCTTGTTATGTTGAATTGCACCGAGCCTTGCATCTTTAGGTGTGGGTCGTCACTTCACACGTCGTAAGACAAGTAAGTGTTGGCTCTCATCCTATTGGCATGACTGTCAATTCACTTAATTTGAGACCAAATTGGATGGTTATCACAATTGTGATCTCAACTCCTGCAAGCTAGCTCTACTTCACTACCCAGGATGAATAAAAGCAGGTGCTCCAGGTCCAGGCATTTGGAAACTTTGACACATTACCTTGTATGAACCTCCAGAGTCATAGTGCAATAGCAAAGAAGATGTACTAAGCAATCTCAAAGTTGTGCCAAGAATCTTCAGCCATGCTCCTACAGTTCTACCAGCAGAGAAAGATCAGCATGAAGCTTTTTGCATGGAACGAGAAGTGCTAGAATATCTCATCTGCTGCAGTACTTGCAACAGGAGTCCAATAATTTTTTTTTGAAACTATATAGCACTAAAAAGATGTATTTGCCAAAATATTTTGCCTTTCTCACCTGTGATAGAATTCATTTCCTATCTCTAAAATGAAACCTGGTAGAAAAGACAAACTTCGAGGTAAACATAAATATAAGAAATATATTATAACTGAGGCAGAGCAGATAATGCGTTATATTCTAGAAATCTCAATTTTAATTTTATATATGAGGTAATGCAATTATCTTTGGAAAATGGATGATGGATGCCATATTGGGATATGAGGTAGGCTACACTAGCGTAAATCAAAATTTTCTACCACGTAAACCAGGAAAACTGTTGTATAAGGATCACGGGATTACCACTCGATGTGCTGATGCGGAAGATGTAGATTCGCATCGATGCAGCGAAGTCGATCAGCGTAGTCATACGTAGTCGATCACGTCGACGTCCAGTAGCTCCTCAGTAGCTCGTCCACATGTAGCAAGATCGCCCTCATGCCGCAGCTCATCGTCGGCTCGTCGTAGCTCGTCGGCGGCTCGTCGTAGCTCGTCGGTGGCTCGTCGTAGTGCTGCAGGTGTAACACCTCCAAGGTATCCACACGTGCAGGGAGGAAGCATCGCAAGCCGGACTGCTAGGTCCGCGAGTTGCAACAGGCGAGGGCATGGGAGGCGCAGCAGATGTGTTTCGCCAGGAAGTGCAAACCCTAGGGTGATAGAGTCGGAGTGCCCGATCTTTCGGTGAGTGGAGATAAATTCGACTTGGTGGAAGTAGACCCTCACGATCCGACTACGACGAGCGAACCCGAAGCGCCAATGCAATCGCTGAACCAACTTCCTGTGGTTACCAACCTTGCCCGTGCAAGATCAGCCTGATCACGAAGATTGATTCCTGTCCGCAATCGAAGAACGAACAAGAAAAAGAGGCGAGCAATCTAAATATCACTCGAAGGTGGAGTTCTGAATCACACAAGGATAGCACGTATTTGCACGTGTTCGAGAGTAGCTAAAGCTAGATGTAAAACAAAACTCAAGTCGTAAACAAAAGGGACTCCGACTAAATAAAGGGGGCGCAGCCCCTGGAGTCCGAAGGAGGCGCGACGGCAGGAGGGGGGCGCCCGCGACCAGGGGGAGGGCCGCGGCTCCCAACCCTAGGCGCCCCACCTGGGCTGCCCTGTTGGGCCATCTTCTTATTCCGTTGGGCCTTCGTTCCTTAACAGCATGATGAAGTTTAATTCTCTCACATGGGCCCGAGTGATTAGCCCAACTGGATGATCAACTGTAGGCGCCTAAGGTGGAGGAGCAACTGGAGGCGCCTGAGGTGCTGCTGGTGTAGATGTACTCGTGGTGTCCTCATCCTCCTCCCCTTCTTGAACTGAAGTCGTCCTCGACGGCAACTCCTCATCTTCGCCCGCATACGGTTTCAAATCTGCAACATTAAAACTCGTGGAAACACCAAACTCCGCAGGCAGGTCAAGGATATAAGCATTATCATTAATCTTGGTTAGCACTTTAAAAGGACCAGCAGCACGTGGCATCAATTTAGAACGACGTAAAGTAGGAAAACGATCCTTTCTCAAATGCAACCAAACCAGATCACCCGGTTCAAAAGTAACATGTTTTCTCCCTTGACTACCCGCAACCTGATATTTAGCATTAGCAGCAGCAATGTTTTGTTGAGTTTGCTCATGCAAGCTAATCATTTGATCAACATGTGCAGCGGCATCTATGTGTGGGGCGTCCTCGGCATCAAGCGCAAACAAATCAATAGGCGCCCGAGGAATATAACCATAAACAACCTGAAAGGGACACATCTTTGTAGAAGAATGCGTTGCATGATTATAAGCAAACTCAACATGAGGCAAGCAATCTTCCCAACGTTTCAAGTGTTTATCTAAAACAGCCCTAAGCATGGTGGACAAGGTTCGATTAACCACCTCAGTTTGTCCATCAGTCTGAGGGTGACAAGTGGTGCTAAACAGCAATTTAGTTCCTATTTTATTCCACAGTGATCTCCAAAAATGAGTGAGAAACTTAGCATTACGATCAGAGACTATTATATTTGGACAATACCATGCAAACGAATAATCTCGCGAAAGAACAATTCAGCAACATTGCTAGCATCATCAGTCTTATGACAAGGTATAAAATGAGCCATTTTGGAGAAACGATCAACAACCACAAAAATACTGTCCCTCCCCTTCTTAGTTCTAGGCAATCCCAAAACAAAGTCCATAGAAATATCAAGCCAAGGGGAAGTAGGAACAGGCAAAGGCATGTACAAACCATGGTTGTTCAATCGTGACTTAGCTTTCTGGCAAGTAGTGCAGCGTGCAACAAGGCGCTCAACATCAGCGCGCATCCAGGGCCAAAAGAAGTGGGCAGCCAGCACTTCATGCGTCTTGTAGACGCCAAAGTGCCCCATGAGACCGCCTCCATGCGCTTCCTGTAACAACAAACGACGAACCGAGCTAGCTGGAACACACAGCTTGTTAGCGCGAAACAGAAACCCGTCCTGTATGTGAAATTTGCCCCATGGTTTGCCATGAATACAATGGGCGAAAGCATCTTTAAAATCAGCATCGTTCACATATTGATCCTTCACAGTTTGCAAGCCAAAGATTTTAAAATCTAACTGTGACAGCATGGTATAGCGACGAGACAAAGCATCAGCAATGAAATTTTCCTTCCCGCTCTTGTGTTTAATAATGTAAGGGAAATACTCAATAAATTCTACCCATTTAGCATGACGACGGTTCAGGTTTGTTTGGGTACGAATATGTTTTAAAGCCTCATGATCAGAATGAATTATAAACTCGCGATGCCAAAGGTAGTGCTCCCAAGTATGCAAAGTACGCACTAAAGCATAAAGCTCCTTATCATAAGTAGAATAATTCAAGCTAGCACCACTTAATTTCTCGCTAAAGTAAGCAACCGGTTTTCCTTCTTGTAACAAAACAGCACCTACCCAATACCGCTAGCATCGCATTCAAGCTCAAACACTTTAGTAAAATCAGGCAACTTCAAGAGAGGAGCATTGGTTAACTTATCTTTCAAGGTGTTGAACGCAACCTCTTGCGAATCACTCCAAGCAAAGGGAACATCCTTCTTTGTAAGCTCATGTAGAGGTGCTGCAATGGAGCTAAAATCACGAACAAACCGGCGGTAGAAACCTGCAAGGCCAAGGAAGTTTCGAATTTGTGTGACCATCATCGGTGTAGGCCACGCCTGAATGGCATCGATCTTGCTGCTATCCACCTCAATGCCCTGTGGAGTAACAACATAGCCAAGAAACGAGACACGTTGTGTGCAAAACATGCATTTTTCGAGGTTAGCAAATAAATGGGCCGCACGCAACGCATCAAAAACAGCACGCAAATGATCTAAATGCTCTTCCATAGACTTGCTGTAAATGAGGATATCATCAAAATAGACAACTACAAACAATCCTATGAAGGGCCTTAGAACTTCATTCATCAAACGCATAAATGTGCTAGGAGCATTTGTCAAACCAAACGGCATAACCAACCATTCATATAACCCAAATTTCATTTTAAAAGCCGTTTTCCATTCATCACCCAATTTCATGCGAATCTGATGGTAGCCACTACGCAAATCAATCTTAGTGAAAATAATGGCACCACTAAGCTCATCTAGCATATCATCAAGGCGTGGTATAGGGTATCAATAGCGAATGGTAATGTTATTAATAGCACGACAGTCTACACACATACACCATGAGCCATCTTTCTTTGGAACAAGTAACACGGTAACGGAGCAAGGGCTAAGAGACTCACGAATATAACCCTTGTCAAACAACGCCTGTACCTGGCGCTGGATTTCCTTCGTCTCATCCGGATTTGTACGGTACGGTGCGCGGTTCGGAAGCTGTGCGCCGGGAATGAGGTCGATCTGGTGCTCAATGCCACGAAGTGGTGGGAGTCCCGGTGGCAAATCTTTCGGAAAGACATCAGCGTACTCCTGCAAAATGTTAGCAACCGCAGGGGGAATATCCAAAGATGGTGCATCATCAAGTGAAACGAGCACACTAGAGCATATAAGGGCATAGCATGGCAAAGGAGCATCGCATAACTCATCAAAATCAGCACGTGTAGCAAGCAAAACATGAGCATTCAACTTGATTTCAGAATTAACAGACGTCGATGGTTCAAGTTGTTTAGCAGTTTTAGCAGCTCTAGCAAGATCATCTTTAAGAATTTGTACAGCTATCATTGGATGTATAATTATTTTCTGACCCTTAAACATGAAAGAATAGTGATTTGAACGACCATGATGCAAGCTATCAGTATCATATTGCCAAGGTCGCCCAAGTAACAGAGAGCATGCTTCCATGGGAATAACATCACAATCGACAAAATCAGAATAAGCACCCATGGAGAAAGGAACACGGACTGATCGAGTAATTCTAATTTTCCCACCATCATTAAGCCATTGAATGTGATATGGATTTGGATGCTTACGAGTGGGTAAAGACAACTTTTCAACCAGCATGGTACTCGCCAAATTGTTGCAGCTGCCTCTATTGATGATGATGCGAATCGACCGCTCCTGCACCACGCCCTTGGTATGGAAAAGAGTGTGTCGCTGATTCTTCTCGGACGGAGTGACCTGTGTACTAAGAACACACTGCACAACAAGACTTTCATACCTATCGGCGTCGCCCGGGTTGACATGTACCTCCATAGCTGCATGGTCAGTGGCAAGCATCGCATGTTGAGTATCTTCAGAATCACTAGCGGAAGAATACTCACCATCGTCATGAAGTGTGGCGGATCCACTTCGGATCTACTTGGTTAAACATGATTTAGCCGCATGACACGCGACGCTCATGCCTAAACCGAGTAAACACGAAGTGCCGTCAGATTTCATCCGATTTAACCACTTAAACAGGACCGAATAGCAAACCCACACTAAGGTGAGCGGTTCTAGAGAATACAACAAGTCCACCGAGTTAACAAATTACCCATTTAGTTTGGCCATAAAACACATCAGAGTTTACAAGGTTCAGAAGAAAAACAACAGAAGGTAAAACCACTAGCGGAAGCTAACTCGTCGGGGTCAGACATCCCTGGTGAGGCCAACCGGGACATCAGTGATCCTGCTCCTCGCCGTCCGAGGAGGGATCCGACTCAACCGTCCAACCCGGAGGAAGTTGGGGCGGCCAAGTGCCAGCAGAGGGAGGCTCAGAGGCAGCAACTTCACCTGAAAAAGAGGAGCCACAACAAGGCTGAGCTACTAAGCTCAACAAGACTTAACTGACAGGGAGCGCGCTAACTACCTCTTCTAGACATGCAAGGCTTTTTGGCTGAGGGGTTTGTTTGCCAAAAGCGCTAGGCGTATCCCTACTTTTAAGTTTTAGCTCAAGTTCTAAGTTCATTATCCAGTCTAAGTTAGCAGCTTGTTCTAAGCAAACATAGAACCAACCAAAGGTATATACATCATCAACAAAACTATGTCATCATCAGATTCCTTATTTACTCAGGGTGACATAGCGATCAAGCAATCTCAAACTGTGAGAGGCAGACGAATTGATTCGGGTTTCATAACCATGCATGGCGAACCTAATCTCACGACATCCGCGCACCGCAAGGGTCGCTTCCTGTGTCGGTCGTCCCCATCAATTCCCAGGCGCGTGTCAGGTCCAAACTTCCCTTGGCATGCAATGCTCCATAGTCCCGGCCTCTACCGTACTGTGACCGCACTGCACCCACATGATGCACCATGGGAACCTCGTTCTAGGGACAGCAGGGGTATAAGCCACGCCCTAGTTCAATCAGGTACTAGGCTTCCCCATCCCATACTAGCTATGAGATTAGTACTTTCAAACACTTGATCACAAACACCACCATTGTCGGGCCTTAGCAAGTGTCATAGACAGACAGGGCGATCAACCGACCACCAAAGAGTTACCCAAAACCCTGCCCCATCCATCGTCCTTATAGTTGTAACAGAAGGGGAAACAACCAACTCCTACAACTCGCGAGTGACAGGAAATCACTCGGCTTTTACCGTTTCCTATTTAAGCAAAGCATCTACTCGGTCCAAGAGCTAGTGTTCAGATCAAGGGAGCTAAGTTATGCATCTATGGTTCCAAACAACTCCTATACGTAAATGCACAAGCATGTTAAAGAAGGCATGCGCAAGTCTGGTAAAACATAGGGGAATTCATGCATCCGGGGCTTTCCTTCAAGCAAGGAGGAGGGAAACTGTTCTTCTGCTCGGGCGGCTTCGGCTTCTGGAGGCAGGAGCTCAGCTACACCTTCGTCTTCTGGCGCTGGGTGCAGCTCGTAGAAGCCGTCGGCGAGACGCAGCTCTACACAAATGCAATGCATGAGTTAGCATTTAGACGGTTATTTCAACAGCAACACTTGCAAGTTTGAGCCCAGAAACTTGCGGCAAGTTACAGGAGGGTGGGAAGGTTCAATGGAGTTGATGGAGACCAAGGTATAAGGGTCGGATGGGGAGGAACTTATGATCTGACCCTTAATCTAGAGGAATAGATGAGCTAGGGGTCCTCAGACGTAACGCTGAAAAGTCCCCAAGTTTTATATATACACCATCGGTTCAAAGAAAAAGATACAGCCGAGCCCTCGGGCGAGGCGGAGAAGGGTCGGCGGAACAGACAGGGTCGGGCGAGACGGAACCGGGGTCGGGCGGATAGGAAGGGTCGGACGAGGCAAACAAGGGTTGGCAGCTTACCTTTGTCTTACAGAGGAGGCTTTGGGTGGAAGGACTAAGGGCTTGGGGCAGCGGCGAGGATGTCCGGTGGTATGCCGGCGGCGGCGGGGCTTCTTGTGGATCACAAGCAAACTCTTGTGCAGAACTGAAGGCAGTGGCCGGTGGATTGAGGAAAGGTGGTGTTTGAGCAGAGAGGAGAGTTCCTCAGACTTAGGTGGTGGCGCTGTGAGCACGAACAGGGAGCAAGAGAGAGGGCAGCGATAGCAAAAGGGGAACTCCGGCGGGGCTCCGGCATCCCATTTTATAGCTGCGCGGAAGAGGGAAGGGGGAGCGGCGCGAAGGCCGGGGAACAAACGATGGAGTGCTCTGCCGGGGTGACGATTGAGCGACGAGGGCGGTGGAGCAGGGCTTTGGGGATGACACAGGCGGTCATTGGGCACTGATGTCAGGGCGGCGCAGGCGTGGGTTTGCCGGTGGTTGAGATTTGGTAGAGGTGGGCGTCGTCGTGCGGTGGATCTGATGGAAGTGACCGGGAAAATGGCGCTAGAAACGAGGGCGCACAGCTGAGAAGACAGGCGGCTGCGGTCACGCGGGCAAGTGCGGAGCAACAGATTGTCGGGGCGGAGCTTCTGACAAGGCGGAAAAGGAGCTGTCGCTGCCGCGATCTGGGTTGGCGGAGGAGGAATCGTCGCGTAGCGAGGACCGGGGTGGCACGACAGTGGAGAGGTGACAGAAAAGACGGGCGGCATCGGGCTCTGTAGCCGAGATATGGCGATGTGATGATGGGCGCGGGCGGCGAGGTGCTGCAGAAAGGGTAGCAGAGGAGCTTCCGCCGCGATTGGGGAAGGGGGCGCGAGAATCCATCCGGTCGTGGCCGGCAACGAGGCGGAGCGGCGGGCGTCGGAGGAGTTGAGCCACGCGGCTGGGGAACTCTGAAGCGGGCATGCAACTCGAGTGCGCCTGTCACGGGAGATCTGGGAGAAAGATCTCGTGGGTCCACCGGTCAGTTTCGGTGGTCCACGGCTCAAACTGAAGGGAGGTGTTGTGGGAGGACTTAGAAAGATCCAATGGCAGGTTGGGGGTCGGCGGGGTCGGAACTGGGGAGAACACGGCGAGGGGTCGGATCGAAGGGGTCGGGAGATCTTGAGGTGGAACACTTAGGCTTGGAAAATGGAGACAGGTGATAAGGGACTCGGATGAAGATTGACGCAAGGATTTTTATCCGAGGCCGTTACACGAAGAAGCAAAGTGCGCTTGTTCGGACAGTCCCAAAACACGTGGCCAAATCCTTTGCAACGATGACACTGAATATCCCGTGTACGGCCTGTGGAAGGGGCGGCGCCTGTGGAAGGGGCAGCGCTTGCAGGTTTGGCCGTTCTCTCGCGCGGTGTAGTGGAGGGCGTGGGTGGTGCAGGGAGAGCGGGTGCGGAGTTGGATGTCGAGCTTCTTCCTGCAAAAGAGTTAGAATATGTCTTCGAGCGGTGTCCCTGCACTTCACGTTCAGCTTTGCAAGCATATTCAAATAATGTTGTCATATCTGTGTAGTCCTTATAATCAAGTATATCCTGAATTTCGCGGTTCAAACCACCACTGAAACGTGTCATAGCAGCGTCGTTTTCCTCCAATAACCCACAATGAATCATGCCTATTTGTAATTGCTAGAAATATTCCTCAACAGATTTGGAACCTTGCTGAAAACGTTGCATTTTATTAAGCAAATCTCGGGCATAATAAGAAGGTACAAATCTGTGGCGCATAGCTGCTTTTAATTGATCCCAAGTGGTTGGAATGGTATTGGGATGTTTGTGTTTATATTCACGCCACCAAATTAAAGCAAAATCAGTAAATTCACTAATAGCAGCTTTAACTTGAGAATTAGCAAGAATATCATGGCATGAAAATTTCTGTTCAACTTCTAATTCCCAATCAAGATATGCAGGAGGATCATATTTGCCATTAAAAGGTGGAATTTTAAATTTAATGTTGGAAAAGGAATCATTACCGGGACGGCGTGGCACGCGGCGGTCGCCATCATCCTGGTCCGAGTCACCACCATAACCCTGCTGCAACTCTATGACTGTTGTGTGCAATGCATCGAGTCTTGCCACAACTGTGTCGAGTGTGGCCTTAGCGGCCGTCTGTGCAAGGTCTAGCTGATCACACCGCTCGGTCATCGAGGAGATCGTCGAGTCCAGCCGTTCATGAATCGTCTGAATGTCGGTGACAAGCCCTTCAACTTGTGCCCGTATGCCCTGCAGCTGGTTATCCCCCGCGTCGACATCATCTGCCATGGTTAGCACAAATACAAGAACAAAAGCGACGACAAAATAGGGGTGTAACGGCTCACAAGGCACTCACACTAGTGTTGTTATCAAATTCTTATCCGTTCTTACCACGCACACAGAGGCGAACTGCAACCAACCGGTGGAACTCGCGAAAGATTGGAGGAGCGATTGCCTGGAGAAATAAAATATGCTCGTCGTAGAACTATGTGGAGTTCTGGGAAGGCTGCACTCAAATGAAGGATTAGCACAATCAAATGATAATGCAAAGTTAAATTATAGTGCCAAACACGTAACAAGAGTTGCTGGTAACAAGGGAAACCGAAAGAACAGAGGCAATGCACCATGATGTGTGTTCATTGTCATTTTCAGAAATACATATGTGGATAAAAAAGAGTGTTAAACACATATGGAAGGTATGGAGGACCAAAGAAGTTTATTGGGGGCCAAGTCTAAGTATTCCCAATATCCTCCACCAGGCCACCACGTCACTTTTTGCCTAAGGAAAGAAAGAGATCAAATTCAACACGTTTTGGGGTTGGATTCGGACTGCAGCACTATGCCAACTTGCGATGGCCGCCATGACCTCATCCGGACTCTGTTTTGGGAGTTCAAGTTCTTCTTGGAATCTTTATGAAGTCTATTTTCATATGTGTCTAGCCTCATATCCATATATTTTTTGAAGCAGTCGCAATGATCAAATTACTACTAAGAGGTTTTTCTATTAAAGGTGTTGTGTCACCTTATTTTTGCCCGATGGGCCTTGTATCTAGATGGGTCCAATAAGGACGTGTCCTAGAGTTGGAGCACGACACCAAGACCCCCTTGGTCATCCTCCTAGGTATTAATAAGGATTAGAGCCGCCACAAATAGATTGGGTCTTTTATTGTTGTAAGTTTAGCCATTCCTACTTCCTTGTAGACACGTGTGTCGACTAGACCATCCGTTCTACTCTATTCAGGACCCCAACATTGTGATTTCCGATTAGTTTTTATCTTCATATTTGCAATTGAGTTACTTCTTCTACTTGTTCTTGTTTTTTCCTCGATTGCTTGCAGGAATTATCCTAGTGGTTTGGTTAATCGTGCTCCATAAGATCACAACGACCATTGGAGTGGTGTATCAGTTGCTAAGGCGCAGCATCCTTGGATGGTTTTAGTTGTGCCGTGAATGTCGTCTCCATCCCCAAATCGAGTTCTCCCCCTTCTCTCATCAAAAGATTGGGAATCAACCCTAGCGGGTTCTTATCACTACTGCCTCCACCTTTCATTGTCAGTGAGCCACCACTCGATTCCTCACAGCTACAGCTTTGCCATGATGCTACAAACCCATTCCACTACTCACCCTCCGCCATCGCCCCTTGTGCAAGCACCCCCACCTTCCGTCCGCCGGTCCGCCACTCCTCCTAGAAGCTCGCTGTGTTGCCTTCTCCCCATCATGGAGCTCCTGATGGTGAGGCTCATGGCCTTGGAGAGCTGCTCTGCCCCTACCTCCTACACGCCATGCCATCCTCGGTGTCGCCGCTATCAGCCGCATGGAGCACTCACCTGTGGCCATGGCTACTGGGCTTTCTTGACTAGCCCAAGCCATATTGACCCCGCGGGTCCCCTGTGTCATCGATTGGTGTAGATCTAGGTTGATTAAAGGAAGTTTTGGCCGAGGAATTTTATGGAAAAGAAAATGAAGATTAATGATGTTTTTTTGATAATTGATGAATCTTGTTTACTTCATAGTAAAAGATGTGCTCTTAAGTACCAAATCAAGACCGTCAACTCCTGCATAAATATAGAAAAGATGAGCTTCAACCTAGTAGTATGGGTTTATTACTAACCATTTCCACAAGTGTTATGAATATTTGTATATCGGTCACTTATCCTTAGAAAGGAGGAGAAACACACTCAAGAGGCATAGAGACACAACTCTGGCCAATCAAGGGAGAGCACATGGATCCATGGGCCCAAATCAAGGGGTAAACCACCTTAATTTGGCACGTGCAGCCTACACCAACTTGAGGGCCCACCAGGCAGCGTCCTAGATGAAAGGTGGCACGAGTGGCGGTGCCCAAGGTTTGGCTGAACTAGCCCTGGCACCCCTCATGCTCAGCTTCCACGTGGTGTCCTGGTGGCAGTTATGACCATTTCGCAAGGAGTTACCGGCTCAAAGCCTCAGATCCTGCTAGGTGGCACAAGGAGAAAAGTTTAAGGAGAATATTCCCTTAAGATTCCCTTGAGCTGCTTGGAGGAACTCCACTCTCCGAAGGCACCTCCCCTCTATAAATAGAAGGGGAGGGGGTTCATTTGATGACACATAACAGCATCCAAGAGTAGAATTATTGCTCCACTCCAAAGGCAAAGCCTTGCCTAGCTTGTGCTTAGAATAGGGAGAGAGTGAAGGGTAGCTCGGGAGGAGTGCTGAGGTGTCGGAACTCTCCTCGTAGCTTGTACCTCTATGGATGCTAGCTTCCTTCTGAGTAAAGTGAGTTAGTATTTGTGATTCCTTCTTATAGTGTTATACTTGGTTCTTATATGATGAGTAGTCTATGCTACTTGCTGTGTTTATATACTTGGCTTATATGATCGTATGCTAATCATATACCCTTACTATCATAGTATAGGCTTGTATGCTCTTATGTATACCTTGAGACCTTGATATAGTATAGGCTAGTAGTACTTATATCCATGTGAGATCAGTTCTCTCTGCTCGCGGGTTCGTCGCTCTGTATTCCTATACGAAGTGCTGTAATTTGCTACAAGGATCTAGATGTAGTTAGATTGTAGTAGTAATCAACAACATAGACGTGATGTCTAGGCTAGGGTTATCCTTTGTTTGCCTTATATCCCACGAATTGCTAGAGGTAGGCCGTTGGTGGTGACAGCCCTATTGGTCCTTTGTAATCCTCCACATTCGGATATAGCATAGAGCTGCTAGCTGGAGTCGCCTGGCAGACTAGGGCTAAGTTGGTTCCTGTAGCGAGTATCTTTAATCGAGAGATCGACCTTTGAATTGCCTCAAGTGCTACCTATAGGAATCCTCTCTACCCTCACCACCTATCTTTGTGTGTCCTTGGATTGACTAGACTAGAACTTAGTGCACACACGTTCCCTTGGATTTGATACCCTTGGAATACTCTAAGGTGAAGGCTACAATGGCATCCGTGCGCTTCCGGATTTATTTGCATTCGTTAATTATACCAACAAGCTTTCTGGCGTTGTTGCCGGGGAACAGTTGTTGTATCTTTCTTCATACCTAGTCGTCCTTGTATCTTTTTCAAATTCCTTTCCTTCTAACTTTACCCCTGCTACCCATGGAGAAGCCATCCTTTCAAAGCCTCTCTACCCCAAAGGGCGAGTTCTTAGAGCCATCACCCTTTGTGCAACTAATTCTTACATCCGGCTGTGAACTTTGCCCTGACATAATCTCTAAGGTTCGGGAGCTTTCCTTCTTTTGGTTAAGTACCAAAAATCCCAGACCACGATCTGCTTGAGTTCAAGAAGTTGTGTTCACGCTCTGCCTTTGCAAGCATGGCACAAGATGTTCTCATGTGGAAGTTGTTCACCATCTCTCTTAAACGCAGGGTGTTGGGCGGAAATATTAACGACCTCCTTATGCTCCTTAAACAACGGTCATAAGGGCCCGGGCCCACCTGTGGCGATAGTGGCCTCAGCCGACTCAACATGAACAGGAAGTATTCCACTTCGCTTCGCCCGACCCACGGTCCTAGGGTCGGGTACGCCCGACCCATCGCCACAAGGTTCCGCCTTGCCCAACCCACGGTCCTAGGGTCGGGCACGCCCGACACCGGGCACAGGGGGTCATACGCATCCGGGCCCACAAGATAAGGATCCGCCTTGCCCGAGGGCGGGCGCAGACTAGCGAACGAGGGTGCAGATCTCGTGGGCCCCCATCAACCTCGCCGTAAATGTGATGCGGCTCTGGCGTGAAAAAAGGTGCCCGCGCTCCTCGACAGGACTCGCCACAGTATTCAGGCGGTACACTGTAGCCACGACCGCACAAGCTACAGCAGCACCGTCCTAGTCCGCTGCCTCCCCTGTTCGCCGTAGGGCACTCAGTACCCGCACCCCCTAGCACAGGAGGGAACACCACCTGGTTTCGCGCTCGGTCCAGCGGCAGAGACATGACGGCCGCGCCTCCTGGTCAGCACGCAGGGCTACAGGGGTCGGCTGTCCTCCACGACGTGCACAGCTGCGGCAGCTGGACATCATCATCATGCATGGCTACAGCGGTCAGATGCCACACACACCTCGCACGCTCGGCAATGACGATTGATCGGAGGGTCGCCGACAGGGCCCCACGACAGTCGCCCCCTCCGGCGGTCACGCTGACGGGAGACAGAGACCGGAAGGGAAGGCAGCGACCCACGGGACTCGGTCCTTCCCTCTGTGCTCTGCTTTACTTTACTTGCTTATCTCTTTTACTTCCACTGACTCCTGGCTCAATTGTAACCCCCGCCTCTTCCTAGCGCTATGAAAGGAAGTCCGGGGGAACCGAGCAAACAACGACTCTCAAGCGAACCGAACTCACACCCTCTCCTCACGAGCATCAGTGCACATCCACAGAGACATAGGACCAGCTTTCCTCTCTTGCCCGTTTGTAACCCCTACTACAGACTCTGGACGAGTAACACGAGCTCCCTCCCACACTGGACGTAGGGCTATTCCTGCCCGAACCAGTCTAAACCCCATGTCCTCTCGTGCAACCATCCAGGCCTTACGTGCATAGAAATAGATTCACTTGCCATAGTCTTGACTCGTAATTCTTGACAATGACACAGGGCTGAGCGATGGTACACATTTGCCGTAGGCATCGCGAATGGCATCTGGGTCAACCTTAGAAAGAGATTCTCTATCTCATTCTTTCGGCAAAATGAGAAGGAAAGTATAGGTGTAGCTTGGGCTAGATTGTTGCTCTTAGTGAACTCAGGCCCTACACTATCAATATCCGATCCCTTGTTGCTTCACACCTTCTAAAAGGGTCTTGATAAAGATTCTGCCGATTATCTCGACTTCATAACTGGAGGGGCGCCTCTCCATAAGATTCTGGTTGAAGGTAGGGAAATCTTAGATCACATCACCAAGAACACCACCTTCATATTCGAGTCTAAACCTCTCCGAGAAGAGTGTGAGTCGAGCCATGAGGATCTTCTAGTGGCCGAATCCGATCCTTCACCTTCCACATCCTCAGTTCAGCCATAGAACACTCACCCGAAACACGAACATCAGAGGGAGAAGAAATTTGACCTCTGAAGTTCCCTTTTCAATTCGAGGATGATTCATCTAGAAACCGTAGAAACACCTCGAATCTCTTCGATGCCAAACTAGGGAAGGAACTTTCTTCTGTTCACACCGACCAATCTATAAATTCCTTGACAGAACCTTCCCTCACGCCTACGGTACCTCCTTTACCTCTCGATCCTCCTAACGAAACACTTCTAGAGGAGGCCATGAAGGAGGAATGGTTAGATGGAGCAAGACACTTCTCCAAAGCAATTTGGATTAGTTCACCCTCTACGATCATTCCTTGTTCTATAAGGGGAATTGTAGAAGCCTATCTTAACCCCATCATGGAGGTCAATATCATGCCATGGAACTTAGTGTACACTCTTTTCAGCAATGTTTCGCTAAGACCAACCGCAAGCTCCTCAAGAGTTGTCCCTTTGGACACATCCTTGAATGTCGAGGGGTCTCAAGTGCCGTGCCAATCATCATAGACAAAATTGAGGTGCGCCTAGACTTCCACATCTTTGATATCCTTGACTTTGATCTTCTCATAGGCTACCCATTAGAAAAACTCCACATAGACGGTGCATCTCAAGGGAGCCTAGATGCAAAGCTTAGGGAAACCACTTCTGCCACTGCTACCTCTTGTCTAGAAAATCCTATGGCGAAGCCTCTTCCCAAGCAAAACCTGCTCGAGAAGGTTATGCGTGCATCTTCGTTCGGCTCATCCTAGCCCATTCTCTTTCAGGTCGCAGAACCTACCACCTCCGAAGAGTTCGACTTGGAAGAAATCCTTCACCTTTGTGAAGGTGAACGGTCACCATCACCCTCAATCGAGCTTGAGTCTCTTCCTGCTAGCTCGGAGTATGTTGTTCTCGACCATGATCGAGATCCAACCATTATCTTCCATGATGAATCCCATGAGATGGAGAACCCATGGGCCATGGAATTGTGTGTGGCACTAACTTTGGAGTTCAAAGGAAAGGATTCCATAGATGAGCGTGAGAGCTTCATTCTTGAAATACCACAAGAACCATGCTCGTCCAATACCTCTCTAGTGTCAGCCACGCTTTGTGCCCCGAGCACGCATGAGGACTACAACCACCTTAAGGTCATCTCTTGCAAAAAGTTTAGAAGGTTTGTTGTAGATGCATATGTTTATGATAAACATTGCAAATTTTGTGGAGGCTCTATGGAGCTAACCTTGTAGCTAAAGCTTCAGTGACATATCAAAATTTGGTGGTGAGAAGGGAACGACACCGCCAATGATAGTTGCAAGAGGAAGTTCCCATGGTCGATCTTGTGACCATAAACAAAGAACTGCTGGGAGATAGCTCGGATTATCATAGATTTTTCCCTTTCAAATAAAAGCAAGAGCATGTTTCTAGGATAAAGTTTTCCTTCAGGTATTTTTTGTTGCTAACCGTTTCAGGTGGTGATCAAAAAGAATGATGAACAGGAGATGCCTAAGAACATGGAAGCTACATCAACTACAACACCTTGGTAAGTCTTGGTGAGGCAATGATTACGAAAGGAATCGGAACTCCACACACTTGAGTTGTGTTGCCTAGCAATCCAAACTCCAAGTGTGGGGGAGGTATGTGAGTATCCTGAGTTAAGTTCCTCTTATGTCAAATCTTGTCTTGGTTTGGAGATGGTGTTGGTTATTGCATCTTGCCCCACTATTAAAATAAAAAAAAGAGAGAGAAGGAGTTACCACGGTGGCAATCCAGAATTCTTCGTCAACAAAATGCCATGGTAAGTACCTTCAAGTATGTCATTCTTTTGACTTTAAACAAAGCCCTTCCAGGAGGTTGCCCAAGGTTCACCAATCTTCTACTTGTGTTTATCTCTTCCCATGAATAATGCTTGATCATGGTTCCATGCGTCCTTTTTCTATGCTCGTAATGCTCTAGTCTAACTGTATGTTCAGTTGTGTACATTCATAGGCTTTTTAATTTAAGCGTGGTACTTAGGTTAAAATGTCTTCTTCAATCAAACTAGACATGGTGTCGAGTTTGATTGATGAACCTCAGAGTTAATACTTTTATAGATCTTGGTTGCATATGTGGACTAACCCCTGTAGGAAAATCTTCGCATCCAAATGGGTAAGTCATTGATCTTGATTCAAATGGGAAGGTAAGCCAAGGCATTGGATTCATGTTGCACAACATACAAAAGAGGTACATATAACCCGTCGAGGGTACACCGTAAGTATATCCTCTTTTACTCACATTGATGCAATTTTAATTCAGCCTTATTTGAGTTAGGTCTCATGGTGAAAATAAAAAAATCCCAAAAAAAGTTTGAGTTCAAATAAATTAAGACTCCCTAGTTCTCGAACCAGTAGAGTCCCTCTTTTGTTCCCACCTTTTTGTTTGAATAAAGCACCAGGTACAAGCACAAGTGTGGGGGAGATCTCTCAAGCTCATCAACATACACACACACTCGAAACCTCCCACAAAGGTGTCGCATAACATTGACTGCGCCAACCCGAAAAGGGACAAAGCAAAGGCACCAGAATGAGTTGGCCACCCATGTGGTTTGGCTGAATCACCACTGGCCTGCCTCGATCCCTATCTTCTTCAAGAGCGATGGTATGTGCACTCTACCTCTCTACTCCGTGGTTCATGAGTTTAAATGAATCTCATCTCTGATCATTAAAAATTAAACTCAGAATTAAAATGAACCTTGGCTGAAAACATGCTCCTCATGGTTGGCATACATGTTCTATATTCCTCGCTTGCACCTATTTTGCTTGTGAACCTATATCTTTAGGAAAGCATGCTACCTAGGTTGTTGGTGTTTGAGATATGGCATGATAAAATGAACCTTGCTCCGTTCTTTCCAAAATACTTAGGAAATTTATCTTGAAAAAAAACAATGACCTAGCTAGCTCCTCAATGATATGCCTCCATCCTACCAAAGCCATATGTTGATCTTATTGAAAAAAAACCTATACACATATGTTGCTTGCTATCATGCTGAGCTTTGCCAAATTCTTGTGACCCTTGTGGAATATGCTTCATACTTTCATGATCAAGATCACGTACACTCCACTTCCACATACTAGACTTCTACACTAGAAGCTAGTAACATCCCATCCATCCATCCACCAAATAAAGCTCCACATGTGGTGTGACCTCTCTCTCCAAATGAATCCTTCCAAGAGAGACATGGGCTATGCAAAAAGAAATAAAGCCATAGTCAAAGCATGATGAAAAAAAAGAAGATAAAAAGAAAAGATAACCCATGTCCAAAAGAAAAAGAAAAAGGAGAGAGATGGAATCATACCAATGGAGTCGATACACCTTTCCACAATATTCCATCCACACCCTTGAGCATCTTGATCAGATTGTATGACGTGTATTCAACTTGGATCCGGTCTTTGGCTTTGCAACTATGTGATGCAGGTATGCCTCATCTTTATCCCTACCTTGAGCTCCACATAAGCCTTATTAGAAGTAGGATGAAGAAAGGCAAGTTAATGCCTTGGTGAGGATTATACACATTCAACGATCTAAGGTAAGGTTTTCTTTTTAAAAATATTGTCAAAAATCCGAGTTACTAAGATAGATAGAGAGGAAGGGATTCGAGTAAGGACCGTTCCAGCCATCAACCTCCTAACGTAACATGTATGGCTTAGAGTATCTTATATGTTTGCTCCTTACCATAAGAAGTCATGTTCCAGCTTAGACTTTACCCTTCACTCGAGGATGAGCAAAGGCTAAGTGTGGGGGTGTTGTTGACAGCTCTTAAGTACCAAATCTAGACCATCAACTCCTGCATAAATACCAAAATGATGAGCATCAACCTAGTGGTAGGGGTTTATTACTAACTATTTCCACAAGTGTTGGTAAATATTTGTATGCAGGTCACTTATCCTTAGAAAGAAGGAGGAAACACACCCAAGAGGCAAAGAAACACAACTCCAGCCATGCTGGAGAGAGCACACGAATCCATGGGCCCACATCAGGGGGTAAACCACCTTAATTTGGTGCGTGCACCCTACACCAACTTGAGGGCCCACCAAGCAGCGTCCCAGATGAAAGGCGGTGCGAGAGGTGGTGCCCAGGGTTCAGCCGAACCCATGGTACATTCAAACTAGCATTAGCGCCTCATGCTCAGCTTCCACGTGGTGGCTCCTGGTGACTTTCTAAAGGTGGTTCTGACTGTTTTGCTAGGAGTTATCGCCTCAAAGCCTTAGATCCTGCTAGGTGGCACAAGGAGAAGAGTTGGAGGAGAATATTCCCTTAAGATTCGCTTGAGATGCTTGGAGGAACTTCGCTCTCCCAAGGCACCTTCCCTCTATAAATAGAAGGGGCGGGGGCTCATTTGAGAACACACAACACCATCCAAGAGTAGAATTAGTGCTCCACTCCAAAGGCAAAGTCTTGCCTAGCTTGTGCTTATAACAGGGAGAGAGTGAGGGGTAGTTCAGGAGGAGTGCCGAGGTGCCTACACTCTCCTCCTAGCTTGTACCACTACGGATGCTAGCTACCTTCTGAGTAAAGTGAGTTAGTATTCATGATTCCTTTTTATAGTGTTATACTTGGTTCTTATATGCATGAGTAGTGTATGATCCTTGCTATATTTATATGCTTGGCTTATATGCTTGTATGCTAGTCATATACCCTTTCTATCATAGTATAGGCTTGTATGCTCTCATGTATGCCTTGATACCTTGATATAGTATACGCTAGTAGTACTTATATCCAGTGAGATTAGTTCTCTCTACTCGCAGGTTCATTGCTCTATATTTATACAGAGGGCTGTAGGTTGCTACGGGGATCCAAACGTAGTTACACTACAATAGTAATCAACAGCGTAGATGTGGTGTCTAGGCTAGGGGTTATCCTTCGTTTTCCTTATATCCCATAGATTTCTAGAGGTAGGCTATAGGTGGTGACAACCCTATTGGACCTTTGTAATCCTCCACGTTCGGATATAGCATAGAGCTGCTAGCCAGAGTCGCCTGGCAGACCAGGTGTAAGCCGGCGCTTAAAGCGAGTATCTTTAATCGAGCGATCGACCTTTTACTTGCCTCAAGTGCTACCTATAGGAATGCTCTCTACCCTTGCCACCTATCTTGGTGTGTCCTTGGATTGACTAGACTAGAAGTTAGTGCACAAACGTTCCGTTAGATTCGATACCCTTGGAATACTCTGAGGTGAAAGCTACAATGGTATCCATGCGCTTACGGATTTATTCATATTCATTAACTATACCAACAAGAACCTATGCGCTTACGGATTTGTACCATTTTCCTTGTCACTCGAGTATTATTGGTAATGTTGAATTAATATTATTAATTGCGTAGACATGCTTAGTGTTGACGGTCGTTAAGTACCAAATATGACCATCAATATGCTCAAGAATAATGGAGGATTGGCATTTATTACACACATATTTAGTTACGAATAATGTAGTTTCATATGTCCTTGGAGATTATTTGAGTGCAGGTGAATAAACACAAAATAGAGGAGAAAGCGCACTCTAACAAGCAAGAAACACAAATCCAACCAAAAAGACGCTGCCACATCTGTAGCCCATGGATTGAAGGGCCCACAAATGACCATAACCACCTCAAGTCACCAGGAAGCCCACACAACCACCATTGGGACCCACCAAGAAGCCACCTGGGTGAAGGCGGTTGCGAGGAGGGCCCACAGGGGGTCGGCCGAACCACCCTTGCCTCCTCTCGTCTACAGGCAATGCGTGGTGATGGTTGACAGGGCCCCTACATCAGTTATGGAAGATTCCCTTGATATTCAATGGTGGAATCGCCTCCAAGCACCTATAAATAGAGTAGCTCTCCCCTCCCCTCTCTCTCTCACACGACAAGTTGAATCACTCTGTCCCTCATAGTTTCCAAGTTAGTGGCGTTAGTCTAGAGTACTTCAGGGTTCCAGGTCTTCTTGGAGTTTAGGGTATGGCTCTTGTATCTTACATTCCTACGTTGACTTTATGCTATTCAAAGTATTTATCTTCTTCATATAGTGTTATGATTGGTTCTTATATGCATGAGTTAGTCTTGTACCCTTGATATGTTTATACGCTAAGCTTATACGCTCGTATGCTAGTCGTATACCCCTGCTATCGTAGTATAGGCTTATATGCTCTCATGCATGCCTTTAGGCCATACTTCAGTAGATATCTTGTGTGTGTATATACCATGATCTATGCCATGGCATCGGTTCAATGGCCATGTCTATGGTGGCTTCAGTCTTTGTCACAATAGCTCGGGATGGCTGGAGTGTTGTTAACAATGCAAGCATGGTGTTTGGATTGCTGAGCTTCATTGGATATGAGTTTACCCCATGGGCTGCTAGAGGTAGGTGGCAAGCAGTGACAACCCTATAGATCCTTCGTAATCCCCCACGTTCGGGCATGCTGTAGGAGTTTGGAAATTAGCAATAACTATGCCGGTAGACCAGTAGGTTACTATCTCCCCATAGTGCCTGGTGCATGGAACTAAGTCCTATACGATCTGTATATGTATGTTATGCTTGTATGATCTTTGCAATATATAGGAAGTACATATGAACCTAGAGCTAACTCTTAGTCCTTCTCCCTAGCGTAGTTATCTTGAGATGAATCTTTTTTGTGTCACACTACCCATCTATCATTATCCTTACCCCTGTCTTGAGTAGTGTCTGTATTCATCTTATGATATACTCATATGCATCATAAACTCTTTTGACCTACCTACCTTCCTTTGGGAAATACGATACCCTTGGGAATACTCTTGTATGAAATGCTACAATGGTATATCCATGCGCTTGCGGATTTGTTTGTGACCATTAAATATACCAACAGGCATTTCTGGTGCCGTTGCCGGGGAAGGTACTAGTTAAAAGTTTTTATTTTGTATATGTTTATGTTCATTGTTGATAGATCATTACTCAAGTAGACTAACTATCGTCCATACATCTATGGGCCCATTAGTAGGGTTGGACAGTCCTAGATACGAGGCTGTACACTGAGATGTGTCAGACATGGAGACAATGGTACATGATGGTGTGGTCTACGTGGAGGACAAGAACTAGTCATGGATTAGGAAACTACTCAGAGCAATTAGAGTAGGACTCTCTAGTCGAATCCGACTAGTATTCTTGAAAACAATCAACCTGTAACCCTGCCCCCGACAATATAAGGCGAGGCAGGGACCCCCTCCAAATAAGTTCAATCAATACAATCCAACAAACACACATGACGTAGGGTATTATGTGACATAAGCAGCCCGAACCTGTCTAAATTGTGTGTTGGAATTCACGTTCGTGTTCCTCATCTCGGCAAGCCTGACGTATAAAACACTACCTCGGGTATCCAATCGGTAGGTTGCCGGGTCTAAACACCGACAGCTGGTGTGCCACGTAGGGGATCTCACTAAAGATCCGCTTGCAAACTCAGTGGCTCAAGTCATCATCAAGCCCTTCATCGCGTTCAAAGCGGGCACGACATTCATCTTCAGCTCCTGGGTTTACATCGCAGACGGCGCTAGAAACATCCATCGCCGCATCGCACTGGCCCCGAAGGAGAAGCAGTATGACATCAACCTTCATCGCCAAGCTTTGCAGGATTTTGTTGAAAAATTCAACGAAATTTTCGACCTCTTTCGAGGCTCAAGGGACGAGTCTGAGTACAACTCAACTCCTCCCACTAGTCGGATTGGTTCCCACGAGCCCGCGCTTAGGCCATCATGCGAATTGATCTACAATACAAGTCAATTCCCGTTTGGACTCCGAAACATGGGTACTGCCTACCAAGCTAACCTATCTAGATCACAATCCAACTCGGTTTTGATTGAGGACCTTGACTAATACTCGGATACAGATGCAGAGACTCCTTAATAGATTTGTAACAGGGCCTGGTCATCACATCTACTCCACAAGGTAGATTCGTCTGGCCCAACATGAAACCACCTGCTCTCGCCAGGGATGACGAGTCACGCCTTGTCCCCTACCTTGACACTCTACCATACCAGAAGGGAACCCCTCTGTTGCCCATCTACGAAGAAGACGGCTCCACAGAGGTCATCACATCAAGTTCGGGTAGTTTCTCTCCTGAGCAAGAACTCCTCGCCATCGTTGCCGCACAACAACATGATGGTGAAGAGCCACTAGAAAGGAATCCATGATGCGAACATTACCTAGACAACATCTTGCAGGATGAGCTCACCGCCAACGTAGAAGGAGAAGAAACCGAAGCTCAAAGGCGAGCAAGAAACACTGCAAGGGCAGAACATCGCCACCGCCTTGCGTCCAACCTACCCATCTGGATCACACGTTCAAAGCAGTTCAATCACGTCAACACCATACCTCTCTCGCCACTATCGCATCAATTGACATGATTACTTGGGTAATGCCACAAGACAAGTACACCAGGCAACTGGCTCAGCTAGTAGAGTGTGCGTACGACCAACTCATCCCACAGAGACCGATACACTCGGTTCGACGCACCGCATCCTATCATGGTAGTAGCGGCAGGCAACCAAGTTGCAATGAAGGTGCTAGACCTAGTCGCAATGAGGGTGCCAGACCTAGTTGCAAAGAGGGTGCTAGAAATGAGGCTCCCAAAATTGAGTGTCCTAGAGTAGAGGGTAGCAGGGTGGAACCCTTGGGAGGCCGTGGCCACCATGGGCCCCACCATAGCCTGAACGCCCAGTTCAAGACCTTCATCAGAAGATCAACAACAGTCGTGACACCCGTACAATCATTGATGGGCACTGCCGCGAGCGCGAATAGGTAGTTGAGTACCTCGGAGAGGATTCTGACGGGTTCCCCGCTTTCTCAAAATGAGTACGGAAGAAGGTTCTACACGACAGTTTTAAACCTCCGGGTATCACCAAGTACGACCACAAGCAGGACCCAATCCAATGGCTGCGGTGGTACTCGCTATTGGTTCAAACGGCGGGAGGAGACAATGACACCAAAGTCATCTACTTTCCCATCTACATGTAGGCAGGGCCACTCACATGGCTTTAGTCTCTAGAAAGGAAGTCCATCGACACATGGAGTCATCTCAAGGTGGTGTTCACAAACAACTTCACAGGGCAATGCAGTGCCTTGGTAACAGGATTGACTTGTCCCAAATCAAATAGGAAAAATATGAGACCCTGCATAGCTATCTACGTCATTTCTTCGACAAGAAAGCCACTATCATGAACATCACGGAGCGGGATGCCATAGATTGTTTTCAAAACGACCTAGTCGTAACAGAGGCTAGAACAACAATAACCAAAGTAATGGCCAACGCAACGACAAGAATCGTAACAATTGACCCAATAATAACAACTAAGGCAACTACTCTGGTGGTCAAAATCGTAAGAGAAACCCAAACAATATTGTCACGGCGATGTCCTAGACTTCCAAGAAAGGTGATGAAAATCAAGAAAGGACTCTATTCAAGGAGCTCCTATAAAAGCAATGCCCATGGCACCCATACTCTAAACACTCTACGATGGATTGCTATAGCCAACGCAGAGTCATGAAAGATTTGCCAGAACCTTTTGGAGCAAAGGACAAGGGCAAGGCCAATGAAAATGAAGATGATGGTGATAATGGCAAATTCCAGAACCCATCCAACACCATCAAAGTCATGTTCAACAGCACACCGAGTACTACCACTATGTTGTCCCAGAAACTAGCCCTCCAATAGATTATGTCCATCGAACTAGCAAGGCCTACTTTCCTCAAGTGGTCCAAGGTGCCAATCTCCTTTTCCAGGAATGATCAGTGGACTAGTTTCTTCGATCCAAGATGCTATCCTCTCGTCCTAAACCCAGTAGTTGCAGGCTCTCGCCTCACCACGGTCCTCATCAATGGCGGCAGTGGTCACAACGTAGTCTTCACCAAGACCTTAAGGAAGATGGGCCTCGACGTTACGGATATGCTCACCCCGATGAACTCTTCATTCTACGGGATTGACCCAGGCAACACAGCTGTACCCCTTGGTCAGGTGGTTTTGCCAGATACCTTCGGAACCAAGGAACAGTACCGGATAGAGTACATTCAGTTTGAGGTAACTGATTTCAAGACTTCGTATCATGCTATCCTTGGAAGACCTAGACTGGCCAAATTCATGGCCATTCCGCATTATGTGTACTTCGTACTAAAAAAGCCGGGACCCAAGGGAGTACTCTCCCTCCGTGGAGACTTAAAAAGATCATACGACTGCGACACAGAAGCCATGGAGCTGGCAGCGACTACTCAAGTGCCAAATTTGATGATGCAAGTCTTCGCCACCTCCAAGAAATTGTCCCCGACAGAACTCAAGATTCTAGAGAAGAAGTCGATATCAAAGCCATTGTCCCCGACAGCCAAGGTCAAGCTAGCAAGTGAAGTCGATATCAAAGCCATTGACCTTGAGACTAGTGATAGCTCCAAGACTGCCCTGATTGGCTCAGGGCTGGACCCCAAATAGGAAGACGCGCTCGTCAACTTCCTTTGGGCCAACCGAGATGTCTTTACATGGAAGCCATCAGATATACCGGGGGTGCCTAGGAAGTTGATTGAGCATTTACTAAATGTGGATCCTAAAGCTCTGCCAAAGTGATAACGACTACGCCGATTCGCCCAAGACAGAATAGAAGCAATCAAAAAAGAGTTGGCAAAACTACTCCTGGCTGGCTTCATAAAACAAGTCTATCATCCAGAGTGGCTAGCCAATCTTGTCTTGGTGCAGAAGAAAAACAACATTGAATAGAGGATGTGTGTCCACTACACGAACCTCAACAAGCACTGTCCAATGGATCCCTTCGGACTCCCTAGGATTGATCAAGTCATCGAGTCAACGACTTGATGTGCCCAACTCTGCTTTCTTAACTACTACTCGGGGTATCACTAGATAGCTCTCAAGGAAGAAGACAAGATCAAGACCGCATTCATCACCCCGTATGAAGCTTTCTATTATACTACAATGTCCTTTGGATTGAAGAACGCAGGCGCCACATATCAACGAGCCATCCAAGAGTGTTCCAAGAAGCAACTATACCTCAATGTGGACGTGTACGTGGATGACATGGTCATAAAGATTAGAAATCCTTATGGCCTGATTGTGGATCTAGAAGAAACTTTGGCAAGCTTGTGAGAGTTCTGGTGGAAACTAAAACCAATAAAGTGCATGTTCGGTGTACCATCTGGAAAACTACTCAGGTTCATTATCAGTCATCGAGGAATCGAGGCTAATCCAGAGAAGATCACCGCCATCACAAATTTTCACACCCATCGTGCATCAAGGTCGTCCAGAAGCTGACTGGATGCATGGCAGCTCTCAACAAATTCATCTTGAGACTTCGAGAATGGGGACTACCCTTCTTCAAACTACTCGAGTGGCAAGATGAATTCCATTGGACCAAGGAGGTGGATCAAGCCCTTCAACAATTGAAAGACTTCCTCTCAAAGTCATGGGTCCTTACGGCACAAAACCCCAATGAAGACTCGCTACTCTACATCGCCGCAACTACTAATGTCGTCCGCACAGCGATTGCAGTCAAAAGACTAGAACCAGGCCATGTATACAAACTACAGAGGCCTGTCTACTTCATCAGTAAGGTGTTATCGGATTCCAAAACCAGGTACCCGCTAGTTCAAAAATTGCTATATGCAATACTACTCACCTCGCGAAAGCTACGACACTACTTCCAGGAACACAACATCTCTGTCATCACAGATTTCCCCTTGGGAGAAATTCTCCACAATCGAGATGGAACAGGAAGGATCTCCAAATGGGTTATAGAACTCAAAGCATTGTCCCTAGAATTCATGTTAAGGACTGCCATCAAGTCGCAAGCACTAGTCGATTTCATGGCAGAACGGCGGGAAAATCAAGTACCAACACCGGCAGAACACCCAGAGCATTGGGTCATGTACTTTGATGGATCACTCAAGCTTGAGGGTGCCAGCACAGGAGTACTCTTAATCTCTCCCAGAGGCGAACAACTCAAATATGTCTTGCAAATCTTCTGCGAGGTATCAAACAATGAAGCTGAATACGAAGCGCTTCTACACAGGCTCCGGCTGTTAGTCTCACTGGAAATCAAGTGATTGTTGGTCTACGGTGACTCACTGTTTGTCATCAACCAAGTCAACAATGAGTGGGACCGCCACAAGGACAACATGGATGCATACTATCTCAAAGTACGCAAGTTAGAGAAAAAGTTCTCTAGTCCGGAGTTCCATCACGTGGCTCGTGATAACAATGTAGCCACAGATGTCTTGTCCAAACTTGGATCTACTCGTGCTCAAGTTCCTGCTAAGGTCTTCGTCCATGAACTCCATCCATAGTAGAGCCAGCACCTCCAAAAACCATTGATCGAGGCCACAATAAGCTAGACAGGGAGGTTATGATGATGGATGTAGACTGTAGAACCCCCGTCACCAACTACATTAAGGAGCACAAGTTACCTCCGGATAAAACAGATGCAGAGCAAGTATCGTGGTGCGGCAAGAACTACATTCTAGTTGGGGATAAGCTCTATAGACGAGGCACATCATCAGGACTACTCATGAAGTGCATTTCATGGCAAGATGCCAAGGACATACTGGAGGAAATCCACAAGGGCATCTATGGCAACCATGCTTCCTCAAGAATGATCGTGAGCAAGGCTTTCAGAGCAGGATTCTATTGGCTTAAAGATCTCGCTGGCGCCGAAGAACTGGTCCGTCGATGCCAAGGATGTCAATTCTTGCCAAGCAGCAACATGTCCCTGCCTACAAGCTGATCACCATACCACCCTCCTGGCCTTTTGCATGCTGGGGGTAGACATGATTGGCTCTCTGCCTACGGCACCTGGGGGCTTCAACCGAGTACTCGTGGCGATCGACAAATTTACCAAGTGGATTGAGGTGAAGCCAGTAATCTACCCCAAGGTAGACAGAGTACTCGACATCCTCGATGAAATCATCCATCGCTACGGCTTCCCCAATCACATCATCACAGACCTGGGCTCAAATTTCAACAACCACGAGTTCTAGGAGTACTGCGAGAATAGAGGGATCGACGTCCGGTACGTCATTGTCACTCATTCGCGGGCTAACTGCCAGGTTGAGCATGCCAATGGGATGTTACTGGAAGCTCTAAAGAAAAGACTCCACAACATTGTTAACATCGAAGGGGGCAAGTGGCTCAAGGAGCTATCCAATGTCCTCTAGGAGCTTTGCCTACAGGGTACTCACCCTACTACCTAGTCTACGGATCAGAAGCCATCCTCCCCACCGACGTCATGTGGAAATCTCCAGTAGTCGAGTAGTATGAGGAGGGCGTGGTAGAAGAAACAAGACGTCTAGACTTAGGCAGCCTTGAAGAAGCTCGCTATGCAGCACTTGTCCAGTCAGCAAGATACCTTGAAGGAATTTGCTGCTATCATGATTGCAATGTCAAAGAACATTTGTTCAACACTGGTGACATGGTCCTCAAGCGTATTCAAGACACCAAGGGGCTGCACAAGCTAAATTCACCATGGGAGGGTCCTTTCATCATCTCCAAGGTCACTAGATCGGGGTCATACAGGCTACAAACTCTCTCTAGCAAAGAAGTCAACAACTCATGGAACATCAAGCACTTTTGTTGATTCTACCTGTAGTTTACATACACATAAAAATTGGCCATCGGCCTTAGTTGTACAATTACAAGAAGAGTTTTTTCTTGTCGTATACTACTAGTCTCTGCCTGATTGCGACTTGCAAAAGCAAGATCATCGAGCTATTCAGCTCCCCAGGTACTACACCCCAGCTCACAGATTGTAGTCACAAGCCTGCACAAAATATTTTTGAGTTATTGAACTCGTTGGACAAAATTCTCCACACTCAACATGTAATAACAAGTCAACACTCATATCTTTTGGGTTATTCAACTCATTGGATAGTAGCAACTTGCAAAAAAGCAATCCCTCACTCACAAAAATAAGCTATTCAGCTCCTTGGATGAGTTTGTCCATCGACGGTCTTCGCAAAAGAAGTCGTTAGTAACTTGGGAGTCATCTGTACTACCCAAGATCTTATCTAGACAAGTCTGTCTAGTTGCAGCTAGTAATAAAAAGTCTGTAGTTCCAGGTCTTCGGAACACAAGACCCGAACAACCCAGAGAGGTTGCAAAGGTAGGCTTCAGTTGATCAAGTCCTGAAAAGTCTACTCGCTTAAAGAGGCTGACTACCCAGATACCCGAGTACTCGCACTCCGTAGCAAGGGGTCACATCTTAGAAGTACTCTACACAGTTGTGCGTAGACACTAACGACTACCACACGAGTAACTATCAAGGTAGTTCGCGAGATGCACTAAAACAAAAATTAAAACAAGTCGGCAAGCAATAAAATTTGCGACAAGACTTCAAATAATTTGCATTTTCATGACATGTTTATTTTATAATGATTTCATGTTTTTACATAATAAATTACTCAAGGTCTATCTGACCAGCTACTTCCTTAGCAATGGGGGCCATCTCTTGCTGGTACTGTTGGAACTGCTCATCAAAGCAGTCTTATGCAATCCCCTCCGCAATAGGAGCCAAGTTGGCATGCGGGTAGAAGGACTTTACCATGGCCAACAACTGCTTTGTGATGGACTCTGCCATCTTCTAGATGTAGCTGGTGATCTTCCCGGGTACATCCTTGAGTATCTCTGCCAAGGTGTGGGGCTCCACGCTTTCTGCCGGGGGCTCCACCATATCAGCGATGGGCTGAGCGGCTTCTGTTAGCTCCTTCAGAGCAAGCTTGGTTGCCTCCAACTTAGCCTCATGCTCTCAGAGGATCATGATGGTATTCACCAAGTTGACTTCTCCTGCCATGACATCAGTTACCACGATCCTTGCCGACCGATGATGGGTCCCACTCAACCGTCCAACCTGAAGGAAGCTGGGTCAGCTAAGTCAAGCTAGCAGCACATTCATCGACATCTACCATATTACCTGAAAAAGATAAGCCACAAGCAAGGTTGAGTATACTAATACTTAGCAAGACTTAACCGTTGGGTGGTAACTACTCCACCAACTTCTAGACATGCAAGGCTTTTTGGCTGAGGGGTTTGTTTTGCCAAAAGCAGCTAAGATTGGTCCATATTTCAAATTTTAGCCTCAGGTTTTAGTTGATTAACCATTCTAGGTAAGAACCTGTTCTAAGCAAGCATGTTATTCAAACATTTTATTCCAAGCATCATCATTAAATAACCATTCTCTGTTCCACTTCTTACTCAGTGCAACACAGTGATAAAGCAATCTCAAACTGTGAGAGGCAGATGATTCGAATCAAGCTTTTAGGCCTTGCAAGGTAAACCTAACCCCATGACATTGTGTACCACGACGGGTCCACACATTTCGGCCGTCTCCATCAATCCCCAGGCACGTGGTCAGACCCACTTCCCTTGGATAGGTATGCCCTAGAGGCAATCATAGAGATGATGATATTCCATTTGTATCCATGATTTGTATGTTGTGTTCATTGAATATCCATTGAATGCTACTTGAATTGATTTGCAATTATGTGAATTGTATGTGAAACTCTTTACTTGTATGGTTATTCTAAAGTTGTCCCTAGTCGGAGTTCATGTGAGGACACACATGAATATTAGACTAGCACATGTATTAGTTGATGACTATGTTTCACAAGTCATGGATATGGAGATGTTGAACTAATAATGTGGACACATGTGGAGACATGTGCTAGGACTGACCCAACACGAGAAGTAGTTCTCTCTTTAAAACAACATATACGCTTTGTCCTTAGACCTGAGACTGTCGCATGTATTCTAGATGTGGATCGACCTACTTAGGGGCTATCAAACGCTACGCCGTAATAGGGTAGTTATAAAGGTAGCTTTCGGGTTTGTCAAGAAGCATGCTATGAGACATGGTCAGTCAAGATGGGATTTGCCCCTCTCTGATTGAGAGTGATATCTCTGGGCCCCTTGAGTGATCGGATCCGAAAATGCATGGCCATGCTACGTACGGTTAAGAGTTAACCTACAAAGGGATTCCGAATCACAGGATCGAGAAAGAGCGGTCGGCTTGAAGCTAGACCAAATATCGTGAGGCAAAGGGAATAGCATGTATATTATGTTGTGATGGTTCGTCTGATATGATCTTCGTGTGCGTATAGGAGTTGGCACGTCTTGCTAGAGGCCGCTACCGACTATTGGGCTGAGTAGGAGTACTCGGGCCATGTCTATACGTATCCGAACCCATAGGGTCACACACTTAAGGGGCTGGAAGCCCAATTCGGATCTGATCCGAGTTGGATTAGGTTTAGGAGTACTAATGGGCCTCGGATCCAGAAGCCCATCAGGAACCTCTATAAATAGAGGGGTGGGGGCGCCCTAGGGTTTACACCTTTTGGCGAAACACACCTGCCGCGCCTCCCACGCCCTCGCCTGTTGCAACTCGCGGATCTAGCAGTCCGGCTTGCGACGCTTCCTTCCCGCACGTGTGGATACCTTGGAGGTGTTGCGCCTGCAGCACTTGGACGAGCCATCGACGAGCCGCCGACGAGCCACGACGAGCCGCGGCACCGGAGGCGATCTTGCTGCACGTGGACGAGCTGCTGAGGAGCTGCTGAACGTGATCGACTACGTACGACTACGTTGATCGACTACGTACGACTACGTGATCGTCTTCACTGCACCGACGCATATCTACATGTTCCGCACCAGTAGTGCGTCGAGTGGTAATCCCGTGATCCTTATACGGCAGTTCTTCCTGGTTATACGCGGTAGAAATTTTGATTTGCGCTAGCGTAGCCTACCTCGTATCCCAACACCACGGTCCTGAAATGTTGCCATACCGTGACTGCACTTGTACCCACATGGTGCACCAGGGGAACCGAGTTCCAGAGATAGTGGGGAGGTACACCCATATCCCGGATCAATCAGGCATTAGGCTTCCCTAGACCATACTAGGTATGAGATTAGTAATTTCAAACACTTGACCACGAACGCCAACACATTTCGGCATTAGTGCATTTATTACTAGACAGACGAGGCAATCCACCAATTCTGACAACTTGCTCGGCCCCGCCCGTCATCCTTATGGTTGTAACATAAGTAAGCAAGCAACTCCTATAACTCGCGAGTGACAGAAAATCACTCAACTTTTACCGAGTCCTATTTAGCATTGTAGCTACTCAACCTATCATACTAGTGTTCAAACATAGGTATCTGAGATCATGCAACTAAGTTTTCAATCAACTCCTATGAACTTAAATGCACAAACATAAGGATCATAAATATTGCATGAACTTTAAATTCAGGGTTATGCTCCGGGGCTTGCCTTCCTGATCTAGGTTAAAGGGGAGCTCGTTGGAAGCCTAGCTAGGGTCTTGCTTGACCTCAACTTGATGTAGCTCTGCAGATGCCTCCTTGGTCGTCGGAAGCAGCTCCGAAGTTCCGTTCGCAAGATTCGCTTCTACACAAGATGCATATGCAACAATTCAAGATTTCACTATTTCATATTCAAGATGCATTTCAAAAGATATTGCAGAAGTATTAAAACCTTAATGACCACATTCACCTACACAAGATTCCAAACTATCATTTCCTTCATGAAGTAAGGTGTGTTGTGATTTAAAATCCAGGGTTGACTTTTATGGTGATTGTGTACACATATAAGGTTTTAGCAACTTACATTTGATAAAAGAAAGGTGGGGTCAGTTGAGGGTTGCTCAACATTCATTTGGAAAATTATCATGTTTCTAAATTTCTAAACAACTTAATTTATCATATTTTAAGTGTATTTGACTAGATGCATTTATTTGAGCAAGGTAAAACATGTATCAAATAGAAACCAGTATTTTTCCTAGGGAAACAATGGTATCAGGAACTCAAGAAAGGTGATGTTGCATTTGTACCTATTTCCTTCCATTTATAGTGTAAATAGTAAGATTAAGCATAGCATTTCAACATTTGATTCAAACTAGTGTGTTTATCACCTAAACTTGTGTCACAAAATTCATATCTAGAAGAACATGACACAAGTAAACTAACAGAGGTGGATTTGTATTTTTAGCATTTTTCTACATTTACCTATGCATTTTCAAAGTTTCACCTTTTTAAAACAAAAGTAAAATAGAAAAGATCAAACATTTCATGCTCAGGCCCCAGGAAAGATTTGGGGACTCACAATTGAGTCCTTGACTCGGCCGGCGGCTTGCCAAAATCCAGCGAGTGGCGATGCGGATAGGGCTAGGGAAGGACACGGGGGTGGTCAGGAAGGCTTGGAAGGTTGGTGGCCGAGAGGTGGCTCGGATTGCTGCAGGGGCTCGCGTGTGGTGCACCGGGAGGGCTAGGAGGTGGTGGTGCAGCTCGGGAAGGTGAGCTCGATGGCGAGGTGCGCGGTGGAGCTCTGGTAGAGGAAGGTGGCGCTGGTGAATACTGGTGAGGGGCCTTGGGGTCCGTTTTATAGCGGCCAGGGTGCGATGGGGGAGCCAAGGACACGGGAAGGTGCTCAGGTTGCGGTTGGGGGACAGCTGCACGGTCGAGCAGTGGTGCAGAGCTTGCGGCGTGGGGTTCGCTAGCGGTGGCGTGGCGCACATGTGGGCGAGCTGCAGGGAGTGGCCGGGGGAGATTGTGAAGCCGGAAGATGCTTATTCTCGTGCGCGTTGGTTGGCTGCGAGGGGGAGCTCGAATGGTCACCTCATCGGTGGCATTGGGTGTGGCGGCAGAGCCGATGGTCCGATGCGATGTGGCAGTGAACACGGTGGCATGGGAAGGAGCGCGCGTGGGCGTGGCACGGCGATTGGGCGGGGAAGATGCGTGGCAGAGGATAAGGGTGCGCGCGCAAGGTGACTGAGCAAGCGACCGGGCTGTCCCATCCTGTCAACAGCGAACATTGGCTGGTGTGCCTGTGCCGGTCAGGCGGTGCCGCGTGGCATGCTAGAACGCGTCGTGCGCGATCACCGGATTGCGGCGCGCGTGGCATGAGGGGACAACAGATTTGGAGTGATTTTGTGCAAGATTTTGAATTCAAACTTTGAAAAGTTCAAATACAAAATTTTTTGTCCACACTTCAAACTATAACTTCTACAAAAGCCTTAGGTTCAAAACTTTGTTGGATTGGAAGATAAAAGAGGGTAAACTTTGGAGGAACACCGGTTTTAAGAAGATAGTTTGAAACTGAGTTAGGTTTGAATTTTACTAAACTTTGACAAGTGAAAGATCGAATAACAAAAGTTGTTTCATTTGAAAAGTTCTACAACTTTTATATTGGCAAAAAGTTGGGTTGTTATATAAAATTTGAATTTAAAAACTACCCACAAATAACCTTACTATGACTTAACGTTTTCTTTTATTCATTTAAACCGGTTCATCATCCAAATTTTGTTCCCATATTCAAACAACAACATATGACATTGAGAATTTAGTAGTAACTCAATCATGTCATCACTGAGTTACTATAAAAATTTGGGATCCACTGGACTACTACAAAAATAATTAAAATTGTTTCATTACCCAAAAGTAGCATGTACTTAACCATTTTTATCTCAAAATCTACACTGATTCAGAGGGTGAAACGTTAGCAATGGGTTGAATGTGTGTGACAGAGACTTTGGTGAATGTTTCATGATTTTTAGTGAAGGACATCTATTTTTCACATATATCCCCTATTTATCTTTCCATAAAAAGGAAGGTGTGTCTCATTAAGTGTCAACAAGGGTTTTATATTTTTCCTAAGATCTATACTTCAAAAATGAACTACTCCAAGTGGACTCACATTTTTCTCTGCTCTAGATTAACCTCTAGGCAAAAAGATAAATTTAACCATAGATCTCACAGATAGAAGTTAAATTGTCATTTAAAGTTCCAAACTATGCTGCAAAGTATTTTACTAAGGTTCTTCTTAGTGCAGCAAACATCTCAGAGGTGGTTTTGTTATTTTTATATTTTTCTGTGATTTACTATGATTTAAATCACCTAAACAAGAAATAAAATTATAGAGCATTATTTCTAATAGTAACATGGGCAAAGTTATTTTTCTATGATACTACACATCACAATGGGTTGCACACAGTTTATTTCATATTTTTTTTTATTTTTCTGGATTTTTCTGTGCATTTCCAAAGTTCATCCAATATTCTAAGAATTTATTTCAAATATACCGGGGTAGTTTGATGAGGACACCACGAGTACATCTACACCAGCAGCACCTCAGGCGCCTCCAGTTGCTCATCCACCTCAGGAGCCTACAGTTGCTCATCCAGTTGGGCCAATCACTCGAGCCCGTGCGAGAGAATTAAACTTCATCATGCTGTTAAGGAACGAAGGCCCATCGGAATAAGAAGATGGCCCAACAGGGCAGCCCAGGTGGGGCGCCTAGGGTTGGGCGCCGTGACCCCTTCGGACTCCAGGGGCTGCGCCCCCTTTATTTAGTCCGAAGTCCTTTTTGTTTACGACTTGAGTTTTGTTTTACATCTAGCTTTAGCTACTCTTGAACACGCGCAAATACGCGCTGTCCTTGTGATTCAGAACTCCACCTTCGAGTGATATTTAGATTGCTCGCCTCTCTTTCTTGTTCGTTCTTCGATTGCGGACAGGAATCGATCTTCGTGATCAGGCTGATCTCGCACCGGCGAGGTTGGTAACCATCGGGAGTTGGTTCAGCGATTGCATTGGCGCTTCGGGTTCGCTCGTCGTAGTCGGATCGTGAGGGTCTACTTCCACCAAGTCGAATTTATCTCCACTCACCGAAAGATCGGGCACTCCGACTCTATCAAGTGGTATCAGCTTTCCAGGTTGATCGGTGAGTTTTACCGAGTGTTTTTCCCTTCCTACAGTCCACAAAAACCAAAACAAATTTTTTCAGGTTAGATCCTTTGTCCCAGCAACCGTTTAGCCTCGCACATTCTTTCAATAAGTGTCTTTGTTGAATTTGTGTGCCTCCTCGTTCAATTGTTGCTGGTTACTTGTGTTTAATCTTTTGCTTCTCGTTTTTCATCTAACCCTAGTTTTCGCCGCCGCCGCCGTTCCGCTACTCGCCAACCCTACCAGCCGCGCCCACCGCACCTCCCCCCGCGACCACCGCGCCGCGCCATCCCACTACTCCGATCGCCCCTCCCCTGTCAAAAAAAAAAGATCAAAAGCAATCAAAAAAAAAGGAAAGTGCAAAAAAAAAAGAAGGAAAGACGCAAAAAAACAAAAAAAAGAAGAAGAAGAATCCAACAGGGAGAAGGAAGGTGATTCGGATTTGTTTCGGTGGCACCTCCCTTTGCGCGCGCCGTGACTCCTCCTGGGTCACGACTCTCTGGTGTTAATTCCCCCCTCCCCCACGTATTCCGTGCCAGCCTTTCACATCTGTATCTCTCTTTCTTGGTCCTTTATTATTCTGAGGTCCGCCTTTATCTGTATCTCTTTTTTTTACCGGAATACCCCTGTCCTTTCGGAAAAAGTGTGTGCCGCAATTTGATATTTGAGATCCTCTGTGTTCATATTATCAGTTTTGGGGCACCCTCTGTGACAAAAAAAAAAACAGAAATAAAAAAAAAAAAGAGGTGCGCCCTCTCCACCTTGCCTCTGTTCTTTCGATTTTTCCTTGTTACCAGCAACTATTGTTACGTGTTTGGCACTATCTTTCAACTTTGCATTATTGTTTGATTGTGCTAATCCTTCATTTGAGTGCAGCCTTCCCAGAACTCCACATAGTTCTACGACGAGCATATTTTGTTTCTCCAGGCAATCGCTCCTCCAATCTTTCGTGAGTTCCACCGGTTGGTTGCAGTTCGCCCCTGTGTGCGTGGTAAGAACGGATAAGAATTTGATAACAGCACTAGTGTGAGCGCCTTGTGAGCTGTTACACCCCTATTTTGTCGTCGCTTGTGTTCTTGTCTTTGCGCTAACCATGGCAGATGATGTCGACGCGGGGGCTACCCAGCTGGAGGGCATACGGGCGCAAGTTGAAGGGCTTGTCACCGACATTCAGACGATTCATGAACGGCTGGACTCGACGATCTCCTCGACGACCGAGCGGTGTGATCAGCTCGACCTTGCACAGACGGCCGCTAAGGCCACACTCGACTCAGTTGTGGCAAGACTCGATGCATTGCACACTACAGTCGCAGAGTTGCAGCAGGGTTATGGTGGTGACTCGGACCAGGACGATGGCGACCGCCGAGGCCGTGCCCGCCGCGTGCCACGCCGTTCCGGTGGTAATGATTCCTTTTCCAAGATTAAATTTAAAATCCCACCTTTTAATGGCAAATATGATCCTGCTGCATATCTTGATTGGGAATTAGAAGTTGAACAGAAATTTTCATGCCATGATATTCTTGCTAATTCTCAAGTTAAAGCTGCTATTAGTGAATTTACTGATTTTGCTTTAATTTGGTGGCGTGAATATAAACACAAACATCCCAATACCATTCCAACCACTTGGGAGCAATTAAAAACTGCTATGCGCCACAGATTTGTGCCTTCTTATTATGCTCGCGATTTGCTTAATAAAATGCAACGTTTTCAGCAAGGTTCCAAATCTGTTGAGGAATATTTCCAGGAATTACAAATAGGAATGATTCGTTGTGGGTTATTGGAGGAAACCGACGCTGCTATGGCACGTTTCCGTGGTGGTTTGAACCGCGAAATTCAGGATATACTTGATTATAAGGACTACACCGATATGACAACATTATTTGAATATGCTTGCAAAGCTGAACGTGAAGTGCAGGGACGCCGCTCGAAGACATATTCTAACTCTTTTGCAGGAAGAAGCTCGCCATCCAACTCCGCACCCGCTCTCCCTGCGCCACCCACACCCACCACGACACCGCGCGAGCGAACGGCAAAACCTGAAAGCGCTGCCCCTTCCACAGGCACCGCCCCTCCCACAGGCCGTACACGGGATATTCAGTGTCATCGTTGCAAAGGATTTGGCCATGTGATTCGGGACTGTCCGAACAAGCGCACTTTGCTTCTTCGTGACGATGGTGAGTACTCTTCTGCTAGTGATTCTGAAGATACTCGACATGCGATGCTTGCCACTGACCATGCAGCTATGGAGGTACATGTCAACCCGAGCGATGCCGATAGGTATGAAAGTCTTGTTGTGCAGCGTGTTCTTAGTACACAGGTCACCCCGTTCGAGAAGAATCAGCGACACACTCTTTTCCATACCAAGGGCGTTGTGCAGGAGCGGTCGATTCGCATCATCATCGACAGCGGCAGCTGCAACAATTTGGCGAGTACCACGCTGGTTGAAAAGTTGTCTTTACCCACTCGTAAGCATCCACATCCATATCACATTCAATGGCTTAATGATGGTGGGAAAATTAGAATTACTCGATCAGTCCGTGTTCCTTTCTCCATGGGTGCTTATTCTGATTTTGTTGATTGTGATGTTATTCCCATGGAAGCATGCTCTCTGTTACTTGGGCGACCTTGGCAATATGATACTGATAGCTTGCATCATGGTCGTTCAAATCACTATTCTTTCATGTTTAAGGGTCAGAAAATAATTATACATCCCATGACACCTGAACAAATTCTTAAAGATGATCTTGCTAGAGCTGCTAAAACTGCTAAACAACTTGAACCATCGACATCTCTTAATTCTGAAATCAAGTTGAATGCTCCTGTTTTGCTTGCCACACGTGCTGATTTTGATGAGTTACGCGATGCTCCTTTGCCATGCTATGCCCTTATATGCTCTAGTGTGCTCGTTTCACTTGATGATGCACCATCTTTGGATATTCCCCCTGCGGTTGCTAACATTTTGCAGGAGTACGCTGATGTCTTTCCAAAAGATTTGCCACCGGGACTTCCACCACTTCGTGGCATTGAGCACCAGATCGACCTCATTCCCGGCGCCCAGCTTCCGAACCGCGCACCGTACCGTACAAATCCGGATGAGACGAAGGAAATCCAGTGCCAGGTACAGGCGTTGCTTGACAAGGGTTACATTCGTGAGTCTCTTAGCCCTTGCTCCGTTCCTGTGTTACTTGTTCCAAAGAAAGATGGCTCATGGCGTATGTGTGTAGACTGTCGTGCTATTAATAACATTACCATTCGCTACCGATACCCTATACCACGCCTTGATGATATGCTAGATGAGCTTAGTGGTGCCATTATTTTCACTAAGATTGATTTGCGTAGTGGCTACCATCAGATTCGCATGAAATTAGGTGATGAATGGAAAACGGCTTTTAAAACGAAATTTGGGTTATACGAATGGTTAGTTATGCCGTTTGGTTTGACAAATGCTCCCAGCACATTTATGCATTTGATGAATGAAGTTCTGAGGCCCTTCATAGGATTGTTTGTAGTTGTCTATTTTGATGATATCCTCATTTACAGCAAGTCTATGGAAGAGCATTTAGAACATTTGCGTGCTGTTTTTGATGCATTGCGTGCGGCCCATTTATTTGCTAACCTCGAAAAATGCATGTTTTGCACACAACGTGTCTCGTTTCTTGGCTATGTTGTTACTCCACAGGGCATTGAGGTGGATAGAAGCAAGATTGATGCCATTCGGGAGTGGCCTACACCGACAACGGTTACACAAATTCGAAGCTTTCTTGGCCTTGCAGGTTTCTACCGTCGGTTTGTTCGTGATTTTAGCTCCATTGCAGCGCCTCTACATGAGCTTACAAAGAAGGATGTTCCCTTTGCTTGGAGTGATTCGCACGAGGTTGCGTTCAGCACCTTGAAAGATAAGTTAACCAATGCTCCTCTCTTGCAGTTGCCTGATTTTACTAAAGTGTTTGAGCTTGAATGCGATGCTAGCGGTATTGGGCTAGGTGCTGTTTTGTTACAAGAAGGAAAACCGGTTGCTTACTTTAGCGAGAAATTAAGTGGTGCTAGCTTGAATTATTCTACTTATGATAAGGAGCTTTATGCTTTAGTGCGCACTTTGCATACTTGGCAGCACTACCTTTGGCATCGCGAGTTTATAATTCATTCTGATCATGAGGCTTTAAAACATATTCGTACCCAAACAAACCTGAACCGTCGTCATGCTAAATGGGTAGAATTCATTGAGTCTTTCCCTTACATTATTAAACACAAGAGCGGGAAGGAAAATGTCATTGCTGATGCTTTGTCTCGTCGCTATACCATGCTGTCACAGTTAGATTTTAAAATCTTTGGCTTGCAAACTGTGAAGGATCAATATGTGGATGATGCTGATTTTAAAGATGCTTTCGCCCACTGTATTCATGGCAAACCATGGGGCAAATTTCACATACAGGACGGGTTCCTGTTTCGCGCTAACAAGCTGTGTGTTCCAGCTAGCTCGGTTCGTCGTTTGTTGTTACAGGAAGCGCATGGAGGCGGTCTCATGGGGCACTTTGGCGTCTACAAGACGCATGAAGTGCTGGCTGCCCACTTCTTTTGGCCCCGGATGCGCGCTGATGTTGAGCGCCTTGTTGCCCGCTGCACTACTTGCCAGAAAGCTAAGTCACGATTAAACAACCATGGTTTGTACATGCCTTTGCCTGTTCCTACTTCCCCTTGGCTTGATATTTCTATGGACTTTGTTTTGGGATTGCCTAGAACTAAGAAGGGGAGGGACAGTATCTTTGTGGTTGTTGATCGTTTCTCCAAAATGGCTCATTTTATACCTTGTCATAAGACTGATGATGCTAGCAATGTTGCTGAATTGTTTTTTCGCGAGATTATTCGTTTGCATGGTATTCCAAATACAATAGTCTCTGATCGTGATGCTAAGTTTCTCAGTCATTTTTGGAGATCACTATGGAATAAAATGGGAACTAAATTGCTGTTTAGCACCACTTGTCACCCTCAGACTGATGGACAAACTGAGGTGGTTAATCGAACCTTGTCCACTATGCTTAGGGCTGTTTTAGATAAACACTTGAAACGTTGGGAAGATTGCTTGCCTCATGTTGAGTTTGCTTATAATCATGCAACGCATTCTTCTACAAAGATGTGTCCTTTTCAAGTTGTTTATGGTTATCTTCCTCGGGCGCCTATTGATTTGTTTGCACTTGATGCCGAGGACACCCCACACATAGATGCCGCTGCACATGTTGATCAAATGATTAGCTTGCATGAGCAAACTAAACAAAACATTGCTGCTGCTAATGCTAAATATCAGGTTGCGGGTAGTAAAGGGAGAAAACATGTTACTTTTGCACCGGGTGATCTGGTTTGGTTGCATTTGAGGAAGGATCGTTTTCCTACCTTACGTCGTTCTAAATTGATGCCACGTGCTGCTGGTCCTTTTAAAGTGCTAACCAAGATTAATGATAATGCTTATATCCTTGACCTGCCTGCGGAGTTTGGTGTTTCCACGAGTTTTAATGTTGCAGACTTGAAACCGTATGTGGGCGAAGATGAGGAGTTGCCGTCGAGGACGACTTCAGTTCAAGAAGGGGAGGATGATGAGGACACCACGAGTACATCTACACCAGCAGCACCTCAGGCGCCTCCAGTTGCTCATCCACCTCAGGAGCCTACAGTTGCTCATCCAGTTGGGCCAATCACTCGAGCCCGTGCGAGAGAATTAAACTTCATCATGCTGTTAAGGAACGAAGGCCCATCGGAATAAGAAGATGGCCCAACAGGGCAGCCCAGGTGGGGCGCCTAGGGTTGGGCGCCGTGACCCCTTCGGACTCCAGGGGCTGCGCCCCCTTTATTTAGTCCGAAGTCCTTTTTGTTTACGACTTGAGTTTTGTTTTACATCTAGCTTTAGCTACTCTTGAACACGCGCAAATACGCGCTGTCCTTGTGATTCAGAACTCCACCTTCGAGTGATATTTAGATTGCTCGCCTCTCTTTCTTGTTCGTTCTTCGATTGCGGACAGGAATCGATCTTCGTGATCAGGCTGATCTCGCACCGGCGAGGTTGGTAACCATCGGGAGTTGGTTCAGCGATTGCATTGGCGCTTCGGGTTCGCTCGTCGTAGTCGGATCGTGAGGGTCTACTTCCACCAAGTCGAATTTATCTCCACTCACCGAAAGATCGGGCACTCCGACTCTATCATAGTTTTTCAGTTAGACCCTTAGAAGTTTTAAATTTTTACAGATAAGCCCTTAAGTTTTACAGTCAGGCCCCTACGAAAACTAAAAGCTCACAACCAAGCCCCTATGGTGCGGGCGGTGGCGGGCGCTACTTGATCCGGTGACTTAGGGGCCAATCCCAGCGAACAAGCGGCGGAGGAAGCACGAGAGCTCACTAGGGAGGGCTCGGAGGAGTTTTGGCGGCTGCGGTGGCTTGTCAACGGTGAATGCCGCTGGGGAAGAAAGTGCGGTGGCAGCGACGGTGCTCGAGTGTTCCAGTGCTGGTGAGAGTCTTGGCGGGCAATGAGCAGGGGTATGGTGGACCTAGAGCAAGCGGCGGTGAGGGGCGGTGTAGCATGGGGACATGAGCTTCGCAACGAGCAGGCAGCAGAGCAGAGCTTCGCTGGGGGCTTGCGTGTTCACGGGCGGGGCAGAGCGTCTGGCGGCGGAAGGTCTCCTTGTATAGCGGCTGGGCGATGCTGCGGGGCTATGCGGCGGCATGGGCGGGCTCAGCGTGGCAGCCGGGAGCGGCTAGTAGCAGCTGATTGGTTGTAGACACCATTGGGGGAGCGTGCGGAGCTGCATGGCAAGGGAGCTCCAAGCATTGGGTGGCCAGGATATGGGCGTGAAGAATCCGCCTTGCCAGGCGAGGCTACTAGAAGAGGCGGCTTGGGAGTTGTCGCCATCAGGGCCGTGGTTGGGTGGAGCGGAGCCAGCCGGTGTGGACATGGCGTAGCGGAGAGAGATGGGCGGGGCGTGGCGTGGCATTGGGCGAAGGAGATGCTCGGGCAGGGGGAGGATAGGGTCGCGAGGTCATTAGGCAAGGCGGCGCATCGACTCATCTCGTCATGGTGCGGATAGGCTATGGTGGGCTTGCCGATGGGGGACATCTACGCAGCGGTGGTGAGCTGGGCAGGCACGCCCCGTGCGCGCTCTGGCGTAGGGGTGACGTGAGACAAGGTGAACGATTGGGGTTTAAGTGAGATTTAAACCAAAATTTTGAACTGCACTTCAAAATTTCCCTTTCTAAGATTTGTTGTCCCGAAGCCAAAGTTCAAACTTTACAAAAGGTTCCAGCTCAAATTCAAAACAGATTTGAGTTTTAAAGCGCCCAAAGTTTGGTAGAACGCCAAAATTTCAGACTTCGCACTAGTTTCAGGTTTGGGCTGAGTTGACCATTTTGGTCGACTTTGACATCAATTTTGAAGGGTTTTTGTGTAGATTTTGGCCAAACTCTATTAACTGAAGTTGTATAAAGTGTTTGACTTGAGTTCATATACGAATTTCTGAAAAATAGGGCTGCCAAGTTAAGATTTTCACTGATTTCAGCACTTGGAGTTTTTGAAGTGAGTTTCAATTACTACTGATTTTGATTCTAATTTTTGAACATCTTCCAATCCAAATTAGCAAAAGTGCTAATAAGGAAAGTTGTTAGAACTGAAAACTCTACAACTTTTAGTTTGAGAAAACTTTAATTTCCTATATAAAATTTCAAGTTTCAAATTAAACCCCAATTTGAGCTTTTAAGGGTAAAATTGACCTTTCACTTGCTAGATTAGTGTCTAAGCCTCCTATTCTAGCTTAACCAAGTTTAGCTTAACTAGAGTTGTTACAAGAATACGACATTATGATCAACAAAGATATGAGTATAAGTACTCACCCTCCAGTTTTTTCATATCATCTCCACTTCAAATTCTTGCCTTTCAATTCGAAAGAACTCAACAACATCTTCATACTTCTTCAAGAAGTCAGCAGTGCGGCGGTGCTCCTCAGTAATGTCCTTCTCCAACTGCGCCACACAGCGCACAACCTCACTCCACTCCTGGACAACCTGGATATTCTTGTGAGATTTTTCATATAAATACTGCACAATCAAATAATTAGTACTCTTCACGAGTGCAAATGGTGCCAGGCTACAAAATTAAGTACTCAAATGGAGTACTAAGAACTCCCTTGAGTACAAGCCATCAAATGCTGATTCAAGGTCACAAAGTCTGATATTGGCGGTAACTCTTCCAGGGGACTTTCAAAAATTTCAACTTTTCGCGACAACCTTGGAGCCTCGGCCGCCACACTAGCCCTCACACTCAGTGTAAGGACTAGACACTGAGAAAAAGAAGCTTCAACCTCTGAAACATTCTTGCTCGCTGCTTGCTCAAGCACAGCAGTTGGCACAACCTCCTCCCCAGATTCCTTGACACCCTGTGAGACTACTACAGCCCCCTCTTCGATACTCGCCACTGTTGTAGTTTCTGGAATCTCGGTTGGGGGGGAGGATTGTCATTAATAACCCCGGAGGCTGGCAGCACCGAATCTTCAAGTGAACTGATTACATCCTGCAGTATGGCGGCTGCAAGAGTCACTGCACCTATGTCACCAGTTTGCGCCGGGTCTTCACTTGTCAAATCAACAACGGGTGCCGCAGCAGAGTCCGTGCCCGACAGACTTTCAACTTGCTCCGTGCTCACCCCTTCGCGAACAATATCCTCAGAAGTCCTGATATCAAACACAATTCAAGAATAAGAAAGCGACTACTGATCATGAAGTCGATAATCAAACCATTACAACAGAGTACTTACTTGGCGGACCGGGGAGGAACTCGACGATGTTTCTTTGCCACATGAACTGGCTGTACACTCGAAGCTGGCTCACTAGCCGGTACGGGTGGCAACTCCTCGGTGTTTTCACCAAGACTTGAAAGAACCAACTCAGAGACAATGTATGCACAATTACTACCAGTACTCGCATACTCACCGCTAGCGGGAATTTCAAGCAAAGTGGCGTCAGAAACTGCTTCGGGCGTTTTCATAGTTCCACCTATGGAAGTCTCTGATGGGTCGCCCACTCTACCACTTGCAACTTCAAGATCAATTGCTACTTGAGTAGTAGCTGTCTCGGGCATCATGGCTACATCTTCAGTAGATGTATCCAAAGAAACCACACTAGCAGTCGCGTCCTTAGCTATCATGACTACATCATCAGAAGTAGTCTTGGCAACTCCATAAGTTGCATCCGCAGCATCCTCAATATCTTCACCTGCGTCATTAACAACCTGCAAACACAAATGTCAAAATAAGCCAATTCGACTACTCAAGGAAGCTATATAAATACTCATACTTCAGCACATTGCTCTTCTGCAAAGGTAATTACCAGCGGTGGAGCTTTGAATGTCTCCAATTGCCTGCTGACTGATCGCTTATGCACTACGGTTCGTCTTTTCTTTGGCATTGGAGCTTGGACCACTTGATCACCAACATCTCCCGCTGGACGCTTTAAGGTGTTGGTTTGAAATTTATACCCTTTGAGAACTCAAGACTGCACAGAAACAGGATCAGATAACTCGGAGTCAGACGACGCAATATCTGAATTGCCAAGCACTCTTCTCTTCAAGAAGCTGGCTGCCACGTTTATCCTAGCCAGCCCTGCCTTCTTTAACGCTATGATCCTTTGCAACAACTTGGCTCCCTGATGACTATCTTCAATGCTAGGCTCTTCAAGCCACTTACTCGAGTACTTCGGGTGGTACTCAGTGATCACTTGCATCGGAGGCCCATGGTTCTCAATGTAAAACCACTTCTCTTTCTAGGCGCCATGGGATGGCGGAGTCTCATACCCCAGATACACATCAGAGTCCCTCAGCTGAAATCCTACACCTCCGAGTACTGTTATTCTATCTTGACTAGGCTGGGGCTTGTAGCGGAAAAGCTAGCGAAACAATTAAAAATGGGGCTATATCCCCAAATATGCTTCACAGAGATGCACAAAGATTGCAATGTGCAGCATCCCATTGGGATTCAAATGAACAAGCTGAATGTCATAAAAGTTGAGGATACCTTTGAGGAAATCCGACGTTGGAACAACAAGTCCTCTCTCCACAAAATGAGCCCAAACCACTGTCTCTTTCGGATGGGCCTTAAAGTTCCAGGCTCTCTCATAGGCGCACCTCCAATTCATGATGGCCTCCTCCTGTAGAAATTTTGCATCCACCAACTCTTAGATTGCTTTCTTCTTCATGGTGGACATCTTCCAAGAGGATGCTTGATTTGGTGGGACAGTCTACTCGGTAGGCCCATATTTGGGTGGAGGAAGCTGTGGCTCCTTCCCCTTCTTGGAATCTTTCATTGGTTCTTCCGCGGCTTTTCCCTTAGACTTGTCACTCTTCTTCCCCATCTTCTTCAGACGCATCACCTCGTGCCGCGTAAGGGGAGGAAGATAAAGCTACTATGACACTCAAGGTCGCTTACTTCGGCTGATGGTGGTGACGGCAGTGCAAGTGGTGGCATTAGGGTTTTTCAAGATGGAGAATAACGGATGCAAATGGCTGGAAGCATAAACCACAGAGGCTACCGGCTTTATCTTTTATAATAGCGCAACGAATCTAAAATGGCTACGAGATTTTGGGAACACAGCCGGTAATCTCGCAACGGTCTGATACTCTTAAGATTTATAGTGGGATTGAAGTCCAACAATCACGTTGATGATGACTGACCCCTTCATCGCCTGGACATAGTCGATCAAGTGCTCGAGGGCTGCATACACCTCACCTATTGGACAAAATTTTCTTTTCCTTCAGGATTAAGGAAAGACAAAGCAAATTCAGTTTGACCCTCAGCCTGATTCTTCGATTCAACCTAAGACTTGGGGGCTACTCCATATGGAGTGCGATTTTTATCACACTTCCATATAAGGACTTGAAGACAAACTACTCAAAACCAATGTCAGAATGGGGTAGGAGTACCTTCCAGCCGCATGACAGTATTCGGCTACTCGAAGACTAGCCACGACAGAAGTACTCAACGAGCACCAAAGACTAGTCAAGCAACGTGTGCTGAGTACTCGAAACTATTTTATTTCACTACAAAGTACTCGGGGGCTTGTCAACCATACATCCCCGAGCCCACAAGAAGATCTGTACGGACCCACTCAAGGGGACATACTCGAGACATATCAGGACATGAAGACTATGCTACAGGGCAATGTATACTTGTTGGTGCTAAAGATCAGCCGATTGAATCTCAGCGTCAGACACACGACCCGGGAGAATCTGCTTAACTCCTGTTCGGGTAACCGCCCTGGTGCGGTTCGCACAGCGTGCCAGCCAATCTGACCTGTTGATTGGCAAAGAAAGAAACATGTCAGATCCCAGAGGTTACGATCGGCTAAGGTTCCGATCTCGAGGAAGCTTATCAGCGAATCGGCCGATTTGCTATAATAAGAAAATCAGCTATAGCACAGCCGACTACTAGCTAACGTTTGTGAAGAAAACTACCAGAGTAAACTAGACAATGCTACAGTAGCAACACTTGAAACAGATCTAATCGGCTATGCAAAAGTGGTGGATAAGCGATAAAGACAAATAAGCCAAAAACTCTGATTCCAAGCTGGATAACTGATGATAAAACTAGAACAGAAGGTAAAACCTAGAATTCTAGTAAATATCGATAACTGATGAATAAATCTAAACGAAACGACAGCGATGCACCCGAAGTTAAAGCTTAGATGTTACTCGATAAACAGAACTTACAGAATTGGCCGGAGATCAAGTTGATGCAGCCCTGCCAATCCGTACAAACTCGTGAAAAGAACAAAAGTATTGGCGAAATCGCCGACTTAAAAGTAAAGTACGAGGAAATAGTAGATTGTTGTATTGATTTGATGTTGTTTTATAGATCTCTAAAGATGGTTATTTATAGCCTGTTACAATCAACCTCTTAACCGACTAGGACTCTATCTCTAATTTTAAACAAAAACGAATATTTACAAGCATAACCCGTATCGGAGTTGGTCGTCGCGCTCCTGTGGGCCAATCCTCTTTCTCTTCGTAATCCACTTCAAGCCCATATTAGCCCAATTACTCCAGCCTCCTAATCGGCCGATTTCTACCAGCTCCATCCGCCAGAACAATGCAGCGTCAATCGGCCGATCTCCAACTGTAGCACCAATCGGCCGATCCCCAACCGTGACCTTTTTGTCTCGCCACATCAGCTAATCCTTTCCTTTCTTGATGCCGATTCCATACATGTCAAAATCTGGCATCAACACATGCCCCCCAATTTCAGAGTAAAACGTAATCTTTACTTCGAAATTCCTGTCAACTTCCCTCCCGAAACAAACGCATTAAAAATATCTTTCCGTTTCGCAGTCTTCTGCCTGATGATTGCAATCTTTTCGAAACGGGTGCTTGAGACAACCACTCCTCCCGAAAAATCGCATCGACGGCGCGGTAAAAATCCCGCTTTTACCCCTTCTCAGACCGTCCTTAAATATCAGCACGTCCCGCACTTCTTTTTCACAAGCCCACGCCTTCCTTCTTTGGCGCGTTGGTTTCCTTCTTCCTCTGGTGCCTCTTTAGCTTCCGATCTCCTTCTCCGGCGACCTTTTTCATCTGCATTCCATTCCACCTCCCCAATGGTGACACCTTCAGGAACTTCACCAACACCCGAGGCTCCAGAGATGGCTCCACCAGCGGTGGCTCCAGCAGCAGTGGCAGCAGCTCCATCGGCAGGAGCGAGAGCTTCATCGACGACGGAGGCCCCACCGATAGCTTCGGCGTCCGTAGCTCTGCCAGCAATCCCACCAACCACGATGAGCTTCATACCGGAGGTTCTTACTGAAACTTTTTCTTTTCACTTTTCAATGCCCAGGCATTTACCTTAGATCCGTTCTTATTTTCCTTCCCTTTTTACCTTTTTTAGGCGGTTAGGCACCAGATCACCATTCGCCTTACCGAAACCCCCAGTCTTATCTATCTTGGTCCTATGGGAAATCTAGATCCAACTAATCTAATTAACGTGGAAACCCATAGAATTCCATTTAAGCAGTCGACCATGGACTTAGATCACTAGTCAGGCACCTTCAGATCATGGCCGAATGAAACTCCTGGTTGGAAAGAATGGTATCAAAGGATAGCCACCTCTAAAAGGGTTCAATGGGACAAGCAAAAAATCAGCCAATGTATCAACTTGTCCTGTCCCAGATGGAAAGGAATGAGCCTTTAGTGATAGCAGCCTCCTATTTTTGGTCCGACGCTCTCAACGCGTTTCTCTTCGGACATGGGCCTATGACTCCCACTCTGGCCGATGTAGTAATGTTGACCGGCCTTGACATTTCCTCTCCTGACACCCCTTTCCGATACTTGGTCAAAATGTCCCATCGGCTAGAAACAAAAGGAATTGGCGGGTGGAAAGGGTTTATTAAGAGCAACAAAAGGACCAGAACAGTCGCAGAGAGGGAGCACGCGGCCTTCCTGATGATGTGGCTGGAGAAACACCTCTTTTGCGGGAGAGCAGTTGGTTCATCTTCTAATACACAGGCTCTGGTCGAAGCACTATCGATAGGAGCTTCTGTTCCTCTCGAAAAACATCTACTAGGATTGGCCTATCATATGCTGCATCAGATCGGCGTCAAGTTATCCAAGGGAGAGCCGATTGGAAATCCAGGTTGACCCTGGTGGTTCATCAACCTATGGCTCAATCTGTACATGAGCAAGATCTCACAACAGCGAGTGGAGCACATGAATTTTCCCAATATCGAATCGGTAGAAAATCCCATCGTACGGCGTCGGTGCACTTCCTTCGGCGAAGCAGCATCAGCTTTCTCTGGTTGCCAGTACTCTGCCACCAAGGTAGCCGAATATTTTAGATGTTTCTACAATGGCTTCAGTGAAGAAGCAACTAGCTGGTTCCCGTATCAGAGGTCGGAACCACTCTTCAAGCTCCCCTCATGCTTTGACTCGATGACCAACACATTCGATGATGACCTCACGGATGAGCTGATCAAGCCAGGGATCCTACCGGAGAATTTCTTCTCAGGGAAGGATGCCCCTACCTATAAATTTTATAATCCATCTGTCGCAGCACAACAATTTGGCCTGGGCCAACTGCCGATTTATGCGTATTTCGCCGGCCAGGCAAAGTTCCGAGACGAGCTCACCAAAGGCCTCGATTACAGTCGGCTGTACGATCGGGTCCCAGATTCCGGTACCATAGACTTGACCAATTGGATAGTGGCCCCTTTTGCCATTCAACAGTTCAAGCTATGGTGGGCAGAATGGAAACAACATCTCTTCTGCGCTTCTGCGGCGATATATTGCAACATCCTGGACCCTGACAACATTGATCCAAATGCAGAGGTATCACTCCCTCCTTAGCCAATTTTTGTTTCCTTTTTTCTTTCTATACCACTGACTCTTATTTTTCCTTTCAGTCTGAGAGCCGAGTTCCTCCAAGACACAGCCGGAGCGGTCGGCCGATAGAGAACCGTTATCCATACACGGAATTTCCCCTTATCGGCTATCATGCCCCCTATGTTGATGACATCACTGGCCGATTGAAGCAGGCGTAGAGGAAGATCATAAAGAAAACAAGCCGCCGGGTGCGCGCCCGCACGGAATCGGTCAATCCGTCCGCGGCTGCATCGGCGGAATCTTTGGCTGCGCCGACCCTCCTAGTCATTGAGGAGGTTGACCCCCAAGCTGCTACCGAAGTTGGAGCGGCCGCCGCGTCGCTGTTGGTCAAGCCATTCAGGTAAACTCATCATCTAATTCCTCCCGGTTGTTGCTTCGATACTGACTTTCCCCTATACCAGGCTGCACAGACCGCCCCGGTGGATCCTCAGCAATCGGCAACGCCCCAGGCAGAAACCGGAGGACCAGTGCTTCCTCCAACTGAGGTACAGGGTCTCTTAACTTAATCCATTAACATTTAAGCAATGACCCAACCACTTTTGATGTAGGTTACCGGCAAGCTAACTGCACCTTCTGAACAGCCATCGGTGAGGAAAGTTCCCCAAGAGGCCGGCCCGAGCAGGATGCCAATAATCATCGAATCCTCCTCTTCCAATGAGCCAACCGCACCAGCCCCTGAACTGAGGGTAACAATTCTGCAGGCGCAAATAGAGGAAATCCGCTTTAAAGAAGTAAGAAGTTCTATTACCCGAACTGGCCGATTCGCTATCATCGTCGGATAACTTATTTTTCCTTCTATTCATTCTTTTGCAGGAACAGGACACTCCCAATAATAGCCTCTTCTCATTTGCGGTTGTACTCTCCGATGACGAAGAAGTCGCCGCTCGTCAAGTTACCCTGAGCTCCGTCCCCGACGATGTTCGTGCCAAACTCGAGAGCATACGAACCCTTCTCCAAGAAGACATCGGCCAATTAGTAGAGGACGCCTCGCTGATTCGACAGCTCTTTGGTGACGTCAGTGGTCGAGTCCCAGAAGAGGCGGAAGAAGCCTTGGCGCCCGCTGCATACATTAAATCGATACGGATCCCGGTGTTTAGGGCTCTGCGCCATATGGCCGATCGTGCCAAGCTAGCGAAGACTCGTGAGGAGGAGGATTCGTACAAGCATCGGGCCCAAGAGGTACACCATCAGATCCACTTCCTCTAGAATTCCCGCTCTGGAATCGTCGGTGCCATAGATCGCCTCAAGCGCCGAAGGGCAGAACTTGCCAAAGAAATGGAGCAGGTGGTCAAGGAGATAGCCATCGAAGAGTAGAAACTTCAACATCTCCCCTCCGTCATCGCCGATTTTTAGCAGGGCAGGCAGCACTTGGTCCACGAGGCTCTCAAACTTCATCGCCATATGCCAGAGGTCCCGGGATCGGCGGAGGACGACCAGCGGGTTTTAGACTCGGCCGATCAGATCAGGCGACGAGCGATTGCGGCTATTAATGCCCTTCTGAGATGATCTGTAAAAGTACTAGCCATTTTGTAAGAACATTAATACCCTTTGACTGTTTGATGCCCGAATTCAATCTTGACCCGTCCTTCATGGTGCCCCTTTATTTATTACCTTTTTACTCTGACGGGACACATCTTACCAAACCCTCACCCTTTCTCTTCCTATAAGTACCAGCCCTGGTATTGCTTTCAAGGGTACTTGCTCCACTCAATATTTTTTTCTCTGATTGCTTTTCCATCGGAATACTTGCAGAGATGTCTTCTTCGTCCTCTTCCTTCTCCTCTTCCTCTCTCAACCAGGTACGAGATTCATCTTTGTTTTTTCCTTCCCAGTTTGATCTCTTTAAACCAATCTAACTTTAGGCGGTTATGTGTTAATTTTTTCAGCCGAGACGCTTTAGCCCTGAACTCGAACGGGCGATCGAACTCATGCACTCCGACAAGCCGTTGTCGCAGGAAGACAAGGACTTAATCAGGGCACATCGTGAGGAACTCAGAGATCATGTCCCTGCCGACGTTCAACGGATCTGGGATTTCATCGATGGCAACTGTTACGGGCGGCCGCGAGTCAATAGGAGCCACCCACTCCCTCACCCAGTTGCCCTTGAAGACGTCGTGGCAGGAACATCTCGCCCAGCGCTGGATCGGAGCCATCCTCTTTCTTACCAGGTTGAGACGGAGGCCGCAATGAAAGATGTGGAAGAACGAAGTGCCCGCCTTCTGATGGAATTAGGTCAGATTGAGAAGGGGCTCGAGAAGAAGTGTAGTTGACTATTTTTTGTTCTAAGGGTGACTTGTACCGCGTCGGCCGTGTGACTTATCGTCCGTACCGAATGATAAATCGGCCAACCTGAACGATTACTTTTCTCCTCTAGGCGATTCCTTTTTCTGCATCGGCTACACGATTATCCAGGAAATAACCGCTCTGTCTTGCCATGCCCCATAATGATTCTTATGCGTCGACCCATATACTGGGGTAATATATTTTCAGGTACCTCCCGTTCAAGGCCCTAGTAAATTCTTCTCCTTCGATTGTCTCCAAAATGTATGCGTTTCCTGGAGCGCATCGGCCGATTCTATACGGCCCTTCCCAAGTGGGAGACCATTTACCGAATTTAGGGTCTTTAGATCCAATCGGTAGCACCAACTTTCATACCAGATCCCCTTGGGAGAATTGCTTGACTTTGACCTTCTTGTCATACCACCTGGCTACCTTCTTTTTAATCTCCTCAATGCTGATCAAGGCCCTCAAACGTTGACCTGCCCAATCGTCGAGTTCCCTTTTCATGAGCGAGGAGTAATCATCGGCCATCAACTGATCCTGAAGCGATGTACGTCTTGAGCCCGTTCTTAACTCCCATGGAAATACCGCCTCGTGACCGTACACCAGTTGATAAGGAGATACCTTGGTAGCCCCGTGGCAAGCCATCCTATATGCCCATAGAGCTTCAGTCAAACACAAGTGCCATTTTTTGGGCTGCTCCTCGATCTTCCTTTTGATCAACTTAATTATCCCCTTATTGGAAGATTCGGCCTGGCCGTTAGCTTGGGCATAATACGGGGAGGAGTTTAGTAGCTTGATCCCCATATCGGCCGTGAATTCCTCGAATTCTCCCGATATGAACATCATTCCTTGATCGGTTGTGATAGTCTGAGGGATGCCGATGCGATAGACAATGTGGTCTCTTACGAAATCGACCATAGCGGTCGATGTTACGGCCTTTAATGGAATCGCTTCCACCTATTTGGTGAAATAGTCCGTGCCTACTAGAATGAATTTGTGCCCCTTACTTGCTGGAGGATAAATTTGGCCGATGAGGTCTATTCCCCTACCTCTGAATGGACATGACTTGATAATTGGATTCATGGCCGATGCGGGTGCGCGCTGCATGTTTTCATATTTTTGACAGTCTTAACATCCTTTATAATATTTGAAACAGTCCTCAAGGATCGTCGACCAATAATATCCATTATTCCTAATCATCCACTTCATTTTATGCGCCGATTGGTGAGCTCCGCACACGCCTTCGTGGATTTCTCCCATCAGGATTTTTGCCTCCTCCGTCCCCAGGCACTTGAGCAGAACGCCATCAATTGTTCGGTAGAACAAATCATCTTCTAGTAATACATACTTCGTGGCTTGAAAACGCACTCGCCGATCCGCTTTCTTGGACGAATCTTTTAAACAATCGGCAATCTCTTTTCACCAATCGTCGCCCGTGAGTTCCAGAGTCATGGTGCCTTGAATCGACCGATACCCGGATGCGTGCTGGGCAAGCCTGTTGGCCTCTTCATTATAATTCCTGGGAATATGCTCAATAACCGCGGACTTGAATTCCTTTAAAAGTTGGAGGCAATCCTCATAATAAATCCACAAAATGTCATCTTTGCACTCGGATCTTCCTATCAATTGGTCCACGATGAGCATGGAATCTCCAAAAATTTCCACAGTGTCGACCTTAATCTCTCTCAACAATTGTATCCCTTTTAGGACAGCCCGGTACTCCGCCTGGTTATTAGTAGCGGATGCCTCTATCGGCAGAGAGAAATCATAACTTGCCCCTCGAGGCGATATGAGAACGATGCCGATTCCTGATCCGGCCCCACATGACGAGCCATCAAAATATAGAGTCCATGGAACTGGCTCCACAACAGCGACTTCTGGTCCGCAGTGCTGGGCGATGAAATCGGCCATGACTTGACCTTTGATGGCTTTTGCCGACTCATATCTTAGATCAAACTTCAATAAAGCCAAAATCCACTTTCCAATCCGCCCTTTCAAAATCGGCAACGACAACATGTATTTTACTACGTCATCTTTGCATATGACTACGCACTCCGCTGATAACAAGTAGTGTCTGAGTTTGGTGCATGAGAAGTAAAGGCACAGGCATAGTCGCTCCACCGGGGGGTATCTTGTTTCGGCATCCAGAAGCCTTCTACTAACATAATATATCACCCGTTCCTTTCCTTCAAACTCCTGGACCAGTGCCGACCCGATAGCTCGTTTATCGGCCGATAAGTATAGCTTGAATGGCTTATCAGTTTGTGGTGGGACCAACACGGGTGGCGAGACGAAGTATTGTTTGATGTCTTCCAGTGCCCTGCGTTGTTCTTCTCCCCATACGAATTCTTGGTCAGGTTTCAATTTCAGTAACGGTGTGAAGGCTTGGATGCGTCCGGATAGGTTGGATATGAATATCCTGAATGAAATTGACTTTGCTGATCAAGGACTGCAACTCGGTTTTATTTTGTGGGGCCACAACTTTATTGATAGCCGCTATGGTTTTTCGGTTCATCTCTATCCCACGCTCATGAACCATGAATCCTAAAAACTGCCCGGCGGATACGCCGAAAGCGCATTTGTTCGGGTTCATTTTCAACCCATGCTTTCTCGTGCATTCCAATACCTGCCGCAAGTCGGCCAGATGTTCCTGGTGTCCCTTTGACTTGACCACAATGGCGTCGATGTAAATCTCTACCAGTACGCCGATGAGTTTGTGAAATATGTAATTCATGGCTCGTTGATATGTAGCGCCAGCGTTCTTCAACCCAAAAGTCATTACTACCCACTCGAACAAACCGAGGTGGCCTGGGCACCTAAAAGCCATTTTTGAAATGTCTTCTTTGGCCATTAGTATTTGATTGTACCCGGCGTTTCCGTCCATAAAACTAATGACTTGTGACCTGCAGCGGCATCTATTAACACATCGGCTGTCGGCATCGGGTATCTGTCCATCGGTGTAGCCTGATTAAGGTTCCTGAAGTCGATGCACACGTGCAGCTTCCCGTTCTTCTTATATTCGGGCACAATGTTGGAGATCCACTCGGCATAACGGCATTGCCGAATAAATTTTGCTTCAATCAACCTTGTGATCTCAGCCTTTATATCGGGTAGAATTCTAGGATTACATCGCCGTGCGGGTTGCTGATACGGCTGATATCCCGGCTTTATGGGCAGCCGGTGCTCAACAATGGACCGGTCTAGACTAGGCATTTCATGATATTCCCAAGCAAAGCAATCTTTAAACTCTTTCAATAAACTTGTCAATTTACATTTGTATTCCGGATCCAAATTAGCACTGATGTACGTCGGCCCTGGCTTGGTGCCATCGCCTAAATCTATCATTTCTAATGAATCAGCCGACGTAAACCCGTGCCCAAGCTTCCCATCTTCCCGGACGAATTGATCCATTTAATCTAAATCTTCAGAGCTGACTGCTCGGATCGGCTGTAGGACAAAATCGGATACCTTCAGGAAGTCGGTATCCCAAGTCCTCCCAGATATTCACTTGACGTGCTCGCAGCTCCATTGCTGCACATTGGCCGCCGCAACGCTGTAGGCGGAATCGGCAGTGACTATTTCGATATTGTTGCGACCCATTGTACGAGGCACTGATGCATTGTAGATGGGACGCAGCAATTTGCGTGTATCCAGTCTCGACCGAGTAACATGTTGTAGGACCCTTTGCCATTAATAATAAAGAAAGTGGTGGGAAGAGTCTTACTGCCGATGGTGAGGTCGACGCAAAGCGCGCCGCAGGTAGGAGACACGTTGCCTTCGAAGTCCTTGAGCATCATGTCCGTCTTGGTCAAATCATCGTCGCTTTTTCCCAACTTCCGGAACATGATGTTGACTGTAGCGCCTCCATCTACTGGTAGCCTAGTGACAGGTCGGCCGTTGACATGTCCTTTGAGGAACAACGCCTTGAGGTGCTGCCGTTTTTCATCTTCGGGTTTTTCGAACGTGGCTATCATTGGCTCCAAAGCCAATTGCACCATGTGTTCTTCTATCTCCGACATGTCATGTCGGTCAGCGGGAGCCATGAATTCCATCGGCAAAATCAAAACCATGCTGACATCGGCTGCCGATTCCTGGTTGTCGTCGCCTTCCCTGTCGTTTCTTTTGGGGCGCCAAACCCGAGGCCTGTCGTTCTTCTTGTCTATCATCTGTTGTTGCTCTTCTTCCTGTTGTTCCCATTGGCGGAGATGCTGGATTCTTCGTTTTTGGGATTTGGTCAATCCATCAGGGCACCACCTGGGGTTTACTGGTTTAGCCGATGGTTTGGCACGCTCCCATTCTAGTTCCCGCCCCAAGGGATTTTCATTTGATACCCGAGCATCGGCCATCTCTTCCAGCCGATCGTGTGCACTGACTCTGCCCTCTGGTCGATCGTGCTGATCGGTCCTGCCTCCCGGCCTATCGTATCGCTCGCGCCTGTCTCTTGGCCGATCATATCGGTCACTTCTGCCCCCCAGCCGATCACGCACTGAAAGGCGCCGATCTTCTTGCTTGCACCAGTTTCTGCTGATTGGCTCTGGCCTTCCATCTACCGAGCGAGACCTTCTGAATGGGCGATTGTTGCGATATGGACCGCTGCATTCTGAGCAATTGTCGGCCGACGGCAACCTAAGGTTATTTTCCCAGCAGTAGATGAAGAATGAGCATCACCAGTGATCTTCATGTCGTCGCATCATCTCTTCACGAAACCTTGAACTTTCTTGTTGCCGCTGATACTTGTTGAGCAAAAATTGGGAAGTGATGGGTCTGCGTGGTTCTCCCGATCCTTCGCCTTCATCATCTATCCGTCTCTTCCCTTTGACATCTTCGGGCGCACCTTGATTTCTGGGGTCTACGGCACCGCTCTTTTTAGCCGATTTCGATGTCAGTACCTTGGTCTAGAGTGCGTTCCTTCCTGTATCAACCATGTTGGTGGGGAAAGGAGCTAATCGATCTTCATCGGCTTCGCTGGCTTTGCCGAGACCTCGAACTTGAGCCTGCCTTGCTTAATGGCTGATTGTATTTGCTGACGGAAGATTTTGCACTCGTTCATGTTATGGGACGTGGCATTATGCCATTTGCAATACTTCATCTTCTTCAGCTGTTCGGCCGATGGGATCGTATGGTAGGGTGAGAGCTTGATCTGTCCTTCTTGGAAGAGTAGATCGAAAATTTTGTCGGCCTTTGACGTGTCAAAACTGAATGCCTCTGGTTCCTTTTTCCTGAAAGGACACGATATCGGCTTTTTTCCTTTAACCCACTCTGCCAGGCCGATTTCTGCCTCTTCTTCGGATTCACATCCTTCTAAGTATGTTACCTTCTTCTGAAAATTCCTCCGTTGATCAAAGGGGCGTACTTCCTGACCAGACAGTCGGTGTACGATTTGACTCAGGCTTTCGAACTCCTGTGAGGCATATTTTTCTTTGATATGTGGCAGGAGACCTTGTAAGGCTATATCGGCCAACTGTGCATCGGTCAGGACTAGGTTATAGGACTTGTTCCTGACTTCCCTGAACCTCTGCACATATGTGGACACTGGCTCGTCACTCCTTTGCCTGAGGCTGGTCAGATCTGAGAGTTTCATCTCATGCACTCCCGCATAGAAGTACTTGTGGAACTGCTTCTCCAAGTCGGCCCAAGTAACTATGGAGTTGGGCGGTAGCGTAGTGAACCATTGGAAGGCCGACCCGGACAGAGACGTTGAGAAGAGACGCACCCGTAGAGCATCCTGTGTAGCCGCCTCCCCACATTGGATGATAAATCTATTCACATGCTCCACAGTTGAGGTATCATCAAGCCCCGAAAACTTGGTGAAATCGGGAACTTTGTACCGATGGGGAAACGGCAGTAGGTCGTAGGTAGCCGGGTATGACATTTTGTATGTGTAAGTTTGTACCTTCAGCTTTAAACCGAATTGATATTGAATTACTTTTGCTATCCGTGCCGTCCAGTCTGCTTGTTGTTGATGAACTACTGGTTGAGGAGCCGGCACGTGTTGGTAGATCGGCGGAGGGATGACCGGGTGATGGACGAAGGCGTGCGGCGGGTTCTGTGGTGACGTGGCCGGTTCTATAGTTGGCATCGGTGTCTCAGCGAACCGGCTGTTTCATCATACAGTATAATCGGCGCAGCGCCCCGAAGTGCTTCTGCAGTCTTTGCCCCTCTGCCCATTTCCGATGTGGCTGGTTGATACTGTGGAGCTGTCGGCCGCACGGCCGATTGGAAGGGTGCCTTGGTTGGAGAGCCTCCATAGCCAGCCGATTGATCTTGGATAGCCATCGCCGATGGTGCCCCCCAAGGCACTGAATTTAATGATGACGATTGCGCGGAGGAAATCTGAATGGATTGAGGTGGTGCATGTGACTGGAGGTATGGTGCGCCATTGTATCCCAGATGCATTGACGGCGAAGGAGCGCTGGATTCTCCAGGCTGAGCTTGGATCGGCTGAGGAGCCGAGTAGGGTATGCTTGGAAAACTCCTGACTGGGGCTGTGATAGGTGGGGCGTACGCTGGCCCCTCGTATCCTTGAGACACACCATTGGCCAGGGAGCTGATGACGGCATTGTATACCGTATTGGTTATCACCGGGGATTGATCGATGAAAGCCTGGTAGACAGACTGTTGAACCATCTCGGACATCTTTCCCGAGTCCTCGGTGATTGTAATCTGGCGGGGAGTTGGAAAAGGAGCTTTCTTTACAGTTTCCTCGCTCCTGGTACGATTGAAGGATTGTAGGCATATCTTCCGGTACTGTGCTATTTGCTTCTCCAATTCCTCCTTCTGGTCGTCCTTAAGGTCTGCTTCCGTCACCTCGATGACGTTGTCTTTGGAGATTTTGGCAGCTTTCGTCTTGGTAGTGGTTGTACTTGTCCCACCGAGCGTGCCAAAAGTGTGTTGGCGCTAAAGATCAGCCGATTGAATCTCAGCGTCAGACACACGACCCGGGAGAATCTGCTTAACTCCTGATCGGGTAACCGCCCTGGTGCGGTTCGCGCGGTGTGCCAGCCAATCTGACCTGTTGATTGGCAAGGAAAGAAACGTGTCAGATCCCAGAGGTTATGATCGACTAAGGTTCCGATCTCGAGGAAGCTTATCAGCAAATCGGCCGATTTGCTATAATAAGTAAATCAGCTATAGCACAGCCGACTACTAGGTAATGTTTGGGAAGAAAACTACCAGAGTAAACTTGACAACGCTACAGTAGCAACGCTTGAAATAGATCTAATTGGCTATGCAAAAGCAGTGGATAAGCGACAAAGACAAATAAGCCGAAAAGTCCGATTCCAAGCTGGATAGCTGATGATAAAACTAGAACAGAAGTTAAAACCTAGAATTCTAGTAAATATCAATAACTGATGAATAAATCTAAACGAAACATCAGCGATACGCCTGAAGTTAAAGCTTAGATTACTCGATAATCAGAACTTACAGAATTGGCCGGAGATCAAGTTGATGCAGCCCTGCTAATCCATACGAACTCGTGAAAAGAAGAAAAGTATTGGCGAAATCGCTGACTTAAAAGTAAAGTACGAGGAAATAGTAGATTGTTGTATTGATTTGATGTTGTTTTACAGATCTCTAAAGATTACTATTTATAGCCTGTTACAATCAACCTCTTAACCGACTAGGACTCTATCTCTAATTTTAAACAAAAATGAATATTTACAATCATAACCCGTATCGGAGTTGGTCATCACGCTCCTGTGCGCCAATCCCCCTTTATCTTCATAATCCACTTCAAGCCCATATTGGCCCAATTACTCCAGCCTCCTAATCGGCCGATTTCTACCAGCTCCATCCGCTAGAACACTGCAGTGTCAATCGGCCGATCCCCAACTGTAGCACCAATCGGCCGAGTCCCAACTGTGACCTTTTTGTCTCGCCGCATTAGCTAATCCTTTCCTTTCTTGACGCCGATTCCATACGTGTCGGAATACAAGGAAACTATTCTTCTGAGTTAGAGTAGGACACTATAGTCGTATCCGACTAGTGCTCTTGTACCAAAGACTACCCTGTAACCCTGCTCCCCCAATATATAACGGTGGGTAGGGACCCCCTCACAACAAGTTCAATCGAATACAAGCATACAATACACAGGATGTATGGTATTATGCGATTTAGCAGCCCGAACATGTCTTAATCGTGTTCTTGCATCACCATCGACTCCTTGATTTTGGTGAAACCCACCAACCAAAACACTATCTCGGGTATTCCCTTGATAGGTTATTGGGTTAAAACACCGACAGTCGCCGTAGACCAACAATCGCTTGATTCCCAGCAACACTGCCATGCCAAGCCTGTGCAGAAGCACTTCATATTCAGGTTCATTGTTGGATACCTTCCAGAAGATTTGCAAGACATATTTGAGTTGTTCTCCTCTGGGAGAGATTAAGAGTACTCCTACACTAGCACCCTTGGGCTTGAGTGATCCATCAAAGTACATGACCTAATGCTCTTGGTGTTCTGCCGGTGTTGGTACTTGATTTTCCCTCCATTATGTCATGAAATCAACTAGTGCTTGTGACTTGATGGTAGTCCTTCACTTCAATTCCAGGGACAATGCTCCGAGTTCTACAACCCACTTGGAGATCCTTCCTATTGCATCTCAATTGTGGAGAATTTCTCCCAACAGGAATTTTGTGATGATGGAGGTGTTGTGTTCCTAGAAGTAGTGTCATAGCTTCCGCGAGGTGAGTAGTATTGCGTATAGCAATTTTTGAACTGGCAGGTACCTAATTTTGGAATCCCACAACACCTTACTGATGAAGTAGATAGGCCTCTATAGTTTGTATACATGGTCTGGTTCTAGTCTTTTGACTATGATCACCGTGCTAACGACATTAGTAGTTGCGGTGATGTAGAGCAGCAAGTCTTCGTTGGGGTTTGGCATCACAAGGATTGGTGGCTTTGAGAGGAAGTCTTTCAACTGTTGAAGGGTTTGATCCGCCTCCTCGGTCCACTAGAATTTGTGTTGCCGCTTGAGTAGTTTGAAGAAGAGTAGTCCCCGTTCTCCAAGTCTCAGGATGAATCAGTTGAGAGCCACCATGCATCCAGTCAGCTTCTAGATGTCCTTTGTGCATGATGGGGTATGCAAAATTGTGATGGCTGCAATCTTATCGGGATTAGCCTCGATTCCTTGATGACTGATAATAAACCCGAATAGTTTTCCGAAGCGTACACCAAACATGAACTATTTTGGGTTCAGTTTCCACTGGAACTCTCACAAGCTTGCGAAAGTTTCTTCCAAATCCACAATCAGGTCGTTGGGATTTCTGGTCTTTATGACCATGTCATCCACGTATGCCTCTATGTTGCGGTATAGTTGGTTCTTGAAACACTCCTGGATGGCTCGTTGATATGTGGCACCTGCGTTCTTCAACCTGAAGGACATTGTAGTATTACAGAAAGCTTCATACGGGGTGATGAATGTGGTCTTGATCTGATCTTCTTCCTTGAGAGCTATCTGGTGATACCCCAAGTAGCAGTCAAGAAAGTAGAGTAGGGCACACCAATTGTCGATTCGATGACTTGATCAATTGTAGGGAGCCTGAAGGGATCCTTTGGACAGTGCTTGTTGAGGTTCATGTATTTGACACACATCCTCCATTCATTGTTGTTTTTCTTTCGCACCAAGACAGGATTGGCTAGCCACTCTAGATGATAGACTTCTTTTATGAAGCCAGCCGCGAGTAGTTTGGCCAGCTCTTTCTTAATTGCTTCTCTTCTGCATTGGGCGAATCGACGTAGTCGTTATCACTTTGGCGTAGCTTTGGGATCCACATTTAGTGAATGCTCGATCAACTTCCTGGGCACCCCTGGCAATTCTAATGGATTCCATGCAAAGATGTTCCGGTTGGCCTGAAGGAAGCTGACAGGCGTGTCTTCCTATTTGGGGTCCAGCCCTGAGCCAATCAGGGCTGTCTTGGACCTCTCACCAGTCTCAAGATCAATGGCTTTGATATCAATTTTACTTGCCGGCTTGACCTTGGCTGCCCTCGACTTCTTCTTTGGAATCTCGAGTTCTCTCGGGGACAATTTCTTGGAGGTGGCGAAGGCATGCATCATCGAATTTGGCACTTGAGTAGTTGCTGCCAGCTCCACGTCTTCTATGTCACAGTCATCTGATCTTTTTAATTCTTCGCGAAGGGAGAGTACTCCCTTAGGTCCTAGCATTTTGAGTGTACACGTAACATAGGACGGCCATGAATTTGGCCAGTGTAGGTCTTCCAAGGATAGCGTGATATGAAGTCTCGAAATCAGCTACCTCGAACTGAATGTACTCTGTCTGTTAGTGTTCCTTCGTCGTGAAGCTAACTGGCAAAACCACCTGACCAAGGGGTACAACCACGTTGCGTGAGACAATCCCGTAGAACGGAGAGTTCGTCAGGGTGAGCATATCTGTAACGTCGAGGCCCATCTTCCTCAAGATTTTGGCGAAGAGTATGTTGAGACCACTGCCGCCATCGATGAGGGCCTTGGTGTGGCGCGAGCCTGTGACTACTGGATCTAGGATGAGAGGATAGTGTCCTCGATCGGAGAAACTAGTCCACTGATCCTTCCTAGAAAAGGAGATTGGCAGCTCAGACCACTTGAGGGAAGTATGCATTGCTAGTTTGATGGGCATAATCTCTCGGAGGGCTAGTTTCTGGGACCGCTTAGTGGCAGTACCCGATTTGCTGCCGAAGATGACGTTGATGGTTTTGGACGGTCTTGCCGTCAATTCCTTTGAGCTTCAGTTTTTTCTCCTTCTATGTTGGCGGTGAGCTCATCCTACAAGATGTCATCTGGGTTACGTTCGTGTCATTGATTCCTTTGAGCTTCAGTTAAATCTTCTCTTTCTAGACTGATTCACACGATGGCCTAAGCGCCAGCTCATAGGAACCAGCTCGGACTCCTCCCTTGAGCCTCGGAAGAGGTTGAAGATTTTGCTGATTTTTTCAACAAAATCCTCCAAATCTTGGCGTTGAAGGTTGATGTTGTACTGCTTCTCCTCTAGGGCCAGCACGATGTGGCGGTGAAAGTTTCCAACATCATCTTCAACGCACTCCCAGAAGCCGAAGATGAATGTCGTGCTCGCTTTGAATGCGACGGTGGGCTTGAGGATGACTTGAGCCATCGAGTTCACCAGTGGATCTTTAGTGAGATCCCCTACCTGGTGCGCTAGCTACCAGTGTTTAGACCTGGCAATCTACCAAGGGGTACCTAAGGTAGTGTTTTATGCGTGGGGCTCACCAAGATCAGGAACTCGAAGGTGAACTCGAACACACAATTTAGATAGGTTCGGGCTGCTTATGTCGTATAATATCCTACGTCTTGTGTGCTGGTTGGATTGTATTGATTGAACTTGTCTGGAGGGGTCCCTACCTCGCCTTATATTGCCAGGGGTAGGGTTACAGGTCGGTTGTTTACAAGAATACTAGTCGGATTCGACTAGAGAGTCCTACTCTAATTGCTACGAGTAGTTTCCTAATCCTCAACTAGTTCTTGTCCTCCACGTAGACCACGCCGTGCAATACCGTAGTCTCCATGTTTGACACGTCTCAGTGTATAGTCTCGTATCTAGGACTGTCCAAACCTTCTGATGGGCCCATAGATGTATGGATGACACAATAGCCTCTGCTACTGGTGGCTCGAGGGCTGGGTCTAAAGCATCATTTAGTGAAGAAATTACATCTTCCATTAATGCGGCAACATTGGATACAACACCTTGATTTGTTGCCGGCATGGGTTGTTCCTCTGGCGGCAGACTTGTAGTAGCCGTGACGATGTCCTGGACCGAGTGGCTACTACCATCGGTCGCAGGCTTCAAGCTTGGCCCTCCAAGCTCCATGCTAGCGGATTTCCTACAAAAGACAAGTTGTCAAAAGATATGCGACAAGTCAATAACAAGCTACAATTAGTACTAGAATGATGTTCTAGTACTTACTTTGAGGATCTCCTCACTTTTAGAGAGGGCTTCTTCAACATGGCTTGTTGGGTCACAGTGCGATCCTCACCAACCTTGATTGCCGCCTTTGTCTCTTGAGTAGTCCAGCTACCAGCAGGGTTTGACCTAGCATCGAGAGGTTCTTGGTCATCTTCGACCTTGATGACCTCAGTGATTACCAGTAGCTACTGCTGCACGACTTTGGTAGTCGTCTTCTCCACCTCAGTCGCCTCCCCGACTACCTGCAATCCACCAATGCTATATTGAGTAGACATGGTGGTAAGAGACTCACTTACTAGTACTCGATCCTCAGTATCTTGCCCTTCTTCGAAGGTTATTACCACTGGAGGCACATCCTCGGTGGTGAGAGGCTTCTTTACCACACGCTTCATGGCGATGGTCTATTTCTTCCTTGGTGGCGGTGCTAGTCCAGCCTCCGAATGGTCTATTTCTTCATGGCAAGGGAAGACCTAGCCTTGTTAGACGACTGGGCCTTGATCACGAATTCCTTTGCAGCTTTAGAGTTAGAGCTGTCAAAGGACTCAAAATCGTCTTCTTCCTCCTCTTCAACTTCACTCTGCACGCTTGCAGCTATGTGCACGTGTGGAGCGGCATCAGAACCCTCTGATCCACGAGGAGGAGGGGTGGAGCAGAACAAGTGTACATCTTCCTGCATAGGAAGACATGTCAGTACATCAAAAATTAACAAAAATCAGTACTCGAGGGCTGCGGCCACGGTTACTTACACTGCTTGACGGGTTGGTGGCGTAGAATTTCCGAACAATCATTGGAATCTCATTTGCATTCTTGAAAAGGCACCTCAATCACGCCATGACTTCATCAAGACTGAACTCCTTTGGTGACATCCTGGATGGATCATTAGGGCTCGAGTAGTCGTAGCCCCATGTGCACCGGAGTTGCAAGGTTGAACTCGTCTCTTCATGAAGCTGAAGGCCACCCAACTCCTGTAAATCCTTTTTGCTTGAACTTGGTGATTCTATCGAGAAGCTCGGGTTGCTGCAAGCAGTCCCCATGTGAAGGCTCATCCAACCACCTGTTATTCCAAGTCGGGCGGTGACCTGTCAGCTTCGGGAGCTTGGGCTCGTGGCTGCCGATATAGCACCACCTCTCCTTCCACCCAAAATGCGAGTCAATGAACTCGTAGTCCATGTACAGGCCCTTCACCTTCTCCCTCATTTGGATCTCTGCCCCTCTGACTACTTACGTGCTCTCTCTTGGGCTGAGGCTTGACCCAGAAAAACTTGTGGAAAAGCTGAAAATGCGGTGGTATCCCCAAAAATACTTTGTACAGATGAACAAAGATGGTGGCATGCAAAATGTTGTTGGGGTTGAGGTGTAGCAAGTTTGAATTAGTACACAAAAGCACCAGCTCTATTTTGTAGTAGTCCAAAAGGCCACGGAAGAAATTGGAGGCTGGCAGAGATGATCCGCGTTCAATGAAATGGGAGAAGATTACCGTCTCATCGACGTACGTCTCCAGCGGCCACGGATTGCTGAATGCACATCTCCAGTTGATGACATCCTTCTCCTGGAGGAAGTTGGCAGCTACCAATGCGTTGATGTCCTCCTCCTTTAGCACAAACTTGTTCCAGGCACACGTGGGCAATGGTGGGGAAGTTTGGTTAGTCTTGCCAAATTTTGGAGTAGGCAGTTGGATCTCCTTCTTCTTATCTATCTTCTTCTTCCTGCCTCTCGCTGCCTTGCTCGAAGTTGCCTTCTTCCCCATCCTTGTTGCCATGAGGGTCTTCTTTCGCATGCGCTCGGGGGCTAAATAGTGGGGGATGGTGGTGCTAGAGATCAAGGATCGGGTAGCGGTGGCACTAGGGCTATAGTGCGGAAGTTGAAAGAGCAGATGGTACGGGTGAAACGGAAGGGATGTTTTCCTCCGTTATCAAGAACCGCAGTGCAGTAACAAGTAGCGAGATTAATGGGAATATTCGGATTTAATGGCCCAAAGATTTCGCACCTAGTTGACAGTTTCCATTATTTTCGGAAGAGATAGGTTACTGTTAGTGAACGGTCACGTTGACCAGTGGTTGACCCTTATACCCACCAAACCAGTCGTGTAACGGCTCGGGGTCTATGTGCCACGTGCCCATCGGCTAAAAGTTTTTTCTCTAGGTTTTAAGGATAATGAGATACAATTTATAGATTGACCCTCAGCCTGATTCTTCGATTCAACCTAAGGCTAGGGGGCTACTCCATATGGAGTGCGACTTTCATCGCACTTCCATATAAAAATTCAAGATTGAAGATTCAAGACCAAGTTAAATGAGGCTTGAGCACATTCTAGCTGCATGGTAGTGCCGATGGAATACTCGAAGAGAACCAAACCTAGTCAGAGAAGCATACAAAAGTACTTGGAACTGCTATATTTGACTAAAAAGTACTCAGGGGCTTGTTGTACATACATCTATGGGCCCACCAGAAGGTTTGGATAGTCCTAGATACAAGGATGGATACTGAGATGTGTCAAGGCATGGAGACCATGGTGCAGGATAGCATGATCTATGTGGCAAGATAGGAACTAGTGGAGGTTTAGGAAACTACTCGTAGCAATTTGAGTAGGACTCATCTAGTCGAATCTGACTAGTATTCTTGTAAACAACGGACCTGTAACCCTACCCAGTGCAGTATAAGGTGAGGCAGGGACCCCCTCCAAAGCAATTCAATACAACCAACACACAAGATGTAGGGTACTATGCAATCTAGCAGCTCGAACTTGTCTAAATCATATGTTCAAGTTCACCTTCGAGTTCCTGATCTTAGCGAGCCCCATCCACTAAACACTACCTTGGGCACCCCCCGTGGTAGGTTGCCGGGTCTAAACACCAACACTTGTGCCACTCAAATTCTTGATCAATCAAGGAGCATTGCTCCTCGCTTGGTTGAAACCTGAACTTCTCGTCCCTCTTTTCAATGCGGAGTTGGATTACACCAGCTCCAACATTGATTGTTGCCTTGGCGGAATCCAGGAATGGTTGCCCATGCATGAGCAGCATTCCTGATCACCTCTCATGTCGAGGACCACGAAATCCATGGGGATGTAGGAACCTCAGATTTTCACCAGGAGATTCTCTACAATTCCCTTAGGGTATCGGATCGACGAATCGGGTAGCTTCAAGCTTATCAAGGTAGGGCAAAGAGTAGGATAATTTGATCTTTCAAATATTACCTTAGGTATGATGTTGATGCTTGCTCCAAGGTCACAAAGGGCCTGTTCGACGTAGTAGTCGCACATTGAACTGCTAATCACTGGATACCTTGGATCTCCCTTCTTAACTGCTGGTTCATCCCATGAATTATTCCTTTTGTGTGTGGGCTTCTCTGCATTGTTAGCAACAAACAAACTCTGAGATGGCTTACCCCATCTAGCGGTCACTGCACTAACAATTTCATGAGAAGACTTGGGTTACCTCGGGATCTTCCCGATCTCAGCAGAAGGAATAGCATCGGCTAGCTGAGCTAAATGGGTTTCTAGCATTTTATTAAAACTCAGCTGGTTCTTGAAAGCAGAGGAAAGACCATCAAGTTTTATGTTGATGCTATCCAAGGTTTTGTTGTTGGCAACTAGATTTTTATTAAGGATTTTATTAATCTTAGCTTGCCCAAAAAGGGATCTCTAAAGGAGGGTTGGATGAGATTGAAAGAATTACCATTGTTACCTCTTTGATAAGGGCATTGTTGATTCCACCCTTCACCTCCTTGTGGACGATATCTATTGTTGTTGCCATTCATGTACAATAGTCCTCTTGAGTTTTGTGGACATTTACTCCTCGACTGTTCAGTATTACCACAAACCTCACACGCCATGTGTGAATCCAAGGCTTGGACAGAATTTGACATGGCAGCTTTCTCCTTGGTGTAGTCGTCCAATCTCTTCATGAGAAGGTCCATCTTAGCAGTAAGCATGTCCGCTTCCTTGATGATATGCATACCTCTTTGATGGGGTTGGAGTCGTTCATCGCTCCACTCTTGGTTGGAAACCATCTTCTCGATAAAAGTTGTTGCAGCTTCAATAGTTAGCGAGAAGAAGGCTCCTCCAGCAGCAGCATCAACATGGCTTCAGGATGTCGGAGTCAACCCATTGTAGAAATTCTGAAGAATGAGCCAGTCATCCATCCTGAGGTGAGGATAGGCTAGGATGTACTCTTGAAGCCTTTCCCACACTTCGGGAATTAACTCAGGGGCTGCTTGTTGGAAACCCGAAATCCTTCCACGAAGGGCATTCTTTTTCCCAATGAAAAGAACTTCGCGAGGAATGCCACAGAACATTTCTCCTATTTATTCACCTTCGTACGGCTCGCATAGAACCATTACTTTTCCCTTCCAAGGAGAGAAAATAGGAACGGTTGGAGACGAATAGAATCTTCACTCACCCCTCTGATGGTGAAGGTGTTGCAAAGCTCAAGGAACTGTTGTAGATGGGTGCTTGTGTCCTCGTTGGCTTTCCCACAGAATGGGCTAGCCTGCACCATGGTAATGAGACCTGTCTTCATCTTGAAGTTCACATTCCCCGTGTCCACCTCAAGGCCTTGTAGCACCTGAGAGGCTGAGGGAGTGGAGTACTCACAAAGAGTCTTCTGGGCCATCGTGTTGGACGTAGATGGTGCAAAGGAAGCTGGATCAACTGCCAAGAGAGTAATTTTCGGAGGAACAACACAAGGTTGTACCCTTCTCACAAGTGACTCCAAATTCTTGGTGAACTTTGACGGCAAGTCAAAACCAGTCATACGCTACCTGTCTTCACATCAAAAATAGAGAAGACAATCAAGGTTAGTGTCGGTGTTTAGACCTGGCAATGTACTGAGGGGGTATGATGAGGACATCGCCTGCTCGGATACAACTGCATTGGCAATTTTTGATTCAAAGGTGAAACAATTCTTTATCATGATTGTATTTGATACATTTGATGAATTGATGTCGCGCTATGATGTGTGTTCATTGTCATTTTCAGAAATACATACGTGGATCAGAAAGAGTGTTAAACATACATGGAAGGCATAAAGTACCAAAGAAGTTGATTGGGGGCCAAGTACAAGTATTCCCAATGTCCTCCAGTAGGCCACCACATCACTTTTGGCCCAAAGAAAGAAAGAGATCAAATCCAACATGTTTTGGGGCTGGATTCAAACTGCAGCACTACGCCAACTTGGAACGGTTGCCAGGACTTCATCTGGACTCCATTTTGGATGTTCAAGTAATTGAGTTGCTTATTCTTGCTTGTTCCTTGATTGCTTGCAGGAATTACCCGAGTGGTTTGGTTGATCGTGCTCCACAAGATCGCGACAACCATTGGAGGTGGTGTATCGGTTCCTAAGGCGCAGCATCCTTGGATGGTTGTAGTCAGGCTATGAGCATCATCTCCATCCCCAAATTGAGTTATCCCCCTTCTCTCATCGAAAGATCAGGATTCAACCCAATGGGTTCACTTCAGTTGGTAATCCGAGCAAGGTTGATCGGTGAGAGACTTCCAGTTCTTTGCTGTTTTTAATCTCCTACAATCCAAAAAAAAGCTAAAAAAATTAGTAGATTAGCTTTCCTTAATCCTAAAGACCCTTCGAGCTAGTGGTGCTTAGTTAAAGCTTGTTGAGTCTTCACGTGCATCGGTTGTGCTGAGTTGCTAGTCTTAGTGTGTAGTCTTTTAGAGTTTCGAGTTCTTGTCACATTTTGGTCGCTTCTACTGTTGCCACTGTTGTTTGTTGATTTCATATCTACAAGATTCCAATTTGGTTCAGTTTGTCATTTTTCAAGTTAGTTTTGCCTACATTTGTGAAGAAAAGAAAGAAAAAAAATAGGAAAAGAAAAAAAATAGAAAACAAAAGAGACAAAAAAATAGGGGTTGTTCCTTTTGCTCCTCTCTTATTTCGGTGGTGTGTTGTGACTTCCTTTGTGTCCAGGCTCGTGCCTCTAGCATGGTCTAGGCTAGAACCAACACAGTACAGCCCGTTGAATGATTACTCAGCTTGCTTTTGTGACTAACTTGGTGCTAGTACTTCCTTGCTTTAGCCCACATATAGCTCCACATATTCGACTACAACTTGACAAGGGTTATTGCTTCAGCACCAATATACTTTATTCCATAGTTGCAGACTTGTTGGTTGCCGTCACCTCTTGTTTGGTTTGGTAAGAACTTATAAGGGCTTGTTTTAAACAAGTTGAGTTTGAGAGAATTACAATCGACACATATGTGTTTCTTCTTTTCTACTAATCAAGGCAGGTGATACAAAGATTTTTGGGCTGATGAAACTACATGCTCATATTCAGGATGTTATTCAACACTTGCCGTTATATGCTGGTATGTTTGATCCTAAAGCATACATTGATTGAGACCTAGTGGTAGATAAAGAGTTTAGAAAATATGATTTGTCTGAAGAGCAAAAAGTGATAGCTTTTTCTACTATTTTAATTGATTATGCTTTGACTATTTGGAAGCACTTGTTGGGACATGACAAAGTTCCTAAAACATGGATGGATATGAAAAGAATTTTGAGAGAAAATTATGTTCTTGAATATTATGCTGATCATATGCTTAATAAATTAAATAGTTTAAAACAAGGTAAAAACTCTATTACCGTGATTTGAAATTTCATATGTTGCGTTGTGGTTTGGAAGAATGTGAAGCCATTGAAATCAGATTTTTAAGGGGACTTAATATTGACATTCATGATAGACTAATACATGAAACATATGATTGTCTCTCTTGTTTGATTAACCTTGCTTCAAGAATTGAGATTCAACTTACTAATGATTTGAGTGAAAAGAAATTACCTGAACTATTACCCACTTGTGAAAAAAAATATTATATGGATGAAGCAATTTGTTATGTGTTCTACTATGACTAACTTTGGACAAAATACAAAGGAATTAACTGCACACCCATAAAAGGAAGAGAGTGAAGGTAAGTCTTTTTATACTAAAGTTAGGTGTGTTCATTGTATTGATGGTGAGGAAGAAGAGATGAAAATCATATCTTCTTTAAATTGTTTAGGTTATATCGAAGTTGATTTTCTTTGTGACCTGAATAGTTTGGAGAGTGAATTATCTAAGAAATCTGGTTTTCTATGTTTGGATTATTGTACTTTTCATACAATTGGCAAATATGACGATAACAACAAAAATTTGGTGCATAGGTTATATATTTGTTCAGATTACAAAGCTCCTTTAATGGTGGACCTAAGTGATCAAACAATGGCTTGCAGTCAAGCTAACTATACAGTATCTAGCTTCCCTACTATGGACTACAAGTTGCAGGTAAATTTTGAAGAAGGAGAACAATTCTTGCTGCCATGTGCTTCAGTGGAACTCCGAGCATTATATTTGAAAGAATCCGACAAAACTTTATTCTCTAACTTCCATCATATTGCAAAACTAAGGACGATTTGCAGCCAAGAAGGGGAGAATGATGAGGACATCACCTGCAAGGATACAACCACATTGGCAACTTTTGATTCAAAGGTTAAGTAATTCTTTATCACGATTGTATTTGATACATTTGATGAATTGATGGTGCACCATGATGTATGTTCATTGTCATTTTTAGAGATATATACGTGGATCAAAAAGAGTGTTAAACACACATGAAAGGCATGAAGGACCAAAGAAGTTGATTGGGGGCTAAGTCCAAGTATTCCCAACATCCTCCACCAGGCCACCACGTCACTTTCAACGGCATCCATCGCCAACTCGGCGTCCATCGCTAGCTCGGCGTCCATTGGATCTACGCCAGTAGAACAAGACCTCTACTCGAGGAACATCGCACCGTGTGCCTAGCAGGTTGGCAATCTCTTTCTCTCAGAGAGGGCCCCACACATCCTCATGGCGACCTACCCACCCATGCCCTCCGATCTGATCACGGAGCTAGATCGCATTAGCGACACCGCCTCTGAGTGCATCGATCTCTTTGAGGCTGTGCTACATTGAACAAGGTTAGCACAGGGTCCTTCTCATGTTCCCTTTGGTCTAAAGAACTCGGCTTCCATGTTTTCCGCAAAACTTGCGCAGTCTTTTTAGATCCAATCTGAAGACCCACCCTTACCTGCCTAGTTTCTGGACTATGGCACATTTCAGATCCCCTGCATCGTCCTGACCCCGAACCTTTACAGAAACAATGTCAACTCCACCATGCCAGATCACGAAGCCTTCATGGTCTCCGCCGACGATCCACTTGTGGATGGCAAAATATCTTCGTAGGAAGTAGGTCGCAATGCCAAAAATCAGGAATGTGCAGTACGCGCCAATAGGAGTAGGCCAATGCCTAGCATCAACGTACCACTAACATGGAGGCAGCAGGTGACCAGCACCAACCACTGCGCAACAACAGTGATAATGCCGACCAGAATGATGCCCAAGGCAGACGCAGGCACCGCATACACGCCTACAATCTACAAGCTGACCTCGAAGAGCCCGATCGTTACATTTCCAACACACCCTAGGCTAACCTAGGGGCTGCCTTCGCAAACCTAGAAACCTTCTAGATTTGAAGCCATTCAGGCGGATCTGAGCACATATCTGCGTTGCCAACGCTCAGATCGAAGGGTGGGCCTGGAGCTGGTCAACACACTCCCTGGTCCACATCTACCCGACACTCTCAAAGTCGGTCTGCTTTAGCAGATCCAGTCTCCACCAAGACGACCACAGTAGCCGCATGGGAGGTCGGCTGGAGCCCGTTTGCAAAGAGTAGGTGGAGCCCTCCCCACTTCAAAAAAGGGCCCCCGAGGTCCTCACTACCGAAGCCGATCCCACCAGGCTGACCACCTTCCTCCAGGAAGAGTTAGATGACACCATGGATGCTCTGTGCCCCTTCCATAGGGACACGCATCACAATCTCCGGAACTGTAAAGTCATCGAGAAAGAACTCGGCTCCCCAATGAAGTACAAGTGACCTCGCCGCCACAATTACTGCAGGAACCACAATCATCACGACAACCGCCGTGAGGCCCCTTCACCATCCAAGAGGTCATCCAGCAAAACACCTACCAACTCCAATGGGCGGACGACTCAAGCGTCCAACTCCATGTAACATCGAGCACCTGCGATGCTCCTATCCTTAGGGCTTAAAAGCTATGTATTCTATTTTCCCCTTTTAACTGAATGAGTAACACCTCCGAGGTTCTCTGCGTACCTACTACCTTTTGTGCCCTCGCTCGAGCTGTTCTTGACACTCGAGAGTTGTCTGACCTATTCAACAGACCACTCACTTCCAAGCTCGGGGGCTTCCTCCAGGCGCGGACCTCTAGGTCTTGCATCCTTCTCCTCCGCCTCCCAAGGCAATATGACTAACTCGTGTGGTCGGCGTTCTAGCTCGTGAAACCTTGACAACCTTGCATTCACCCCTCCTACAAGCTTGAGATCCAGTCTCAGCAGGACGCTGGTCAGGCGATGCTAAGCACCTAGCGGCTACAGGCATCGGCTACACGCTGTCCCGTCATATACACCAATGGAGGGATGGAGCGCCCTTTTTCTCGCATACAATTAAATCAATTATTTCACATATCATATAGTTTGATACACCATAGAGTTTCATTTTTATAGGTCCAAGTCATTGACAATGTTTTCCGCTACATCATGATACTGGTCGGCCAGTTCTGGAAGCGCATCCGCATTAAAGTCGGCCGCGACCTCTATTCTAGAACGCTCCAAGGGGATCTGTGGGAAGTGTGTCCCCAACACCACCAAGGCATTCCTGACGCACTCCACTGCAGTGTCCTTTAATATCCTTCAGCTGACCAGGTGTGGCCTTGAGACGATCGAGCAAAAGCTTTGGTGCGGTTGGGTCGGCCTCTAGTTGGACCATGTCCATCACATAGTCGGCCACCTTACGAAGATCTTCCAGCTCCACCTCCAACCCTGCAATCACCGATTGGTCACGCTGAAGACTTTGCAGTGCAGCTTCTAAGCAGCACTAAGTATCTTTGCGCGCGTTGGCTTCATAAATCAGCTTCTACGACATGGCATACTCATGGTGAACCGCCACATCATGTTCATGCTAAAGATGCGCATTCGGATCATCACACTGTTTCAGGTGCCGCTTGAGCCTTTGCTCCCTGACCTCGTCATCTACTCATTGAAACAAGTATATTTCTACACCAAGATTACAAGGACCAAATCGAGTCAACAAGTCAGAAAACATACCTCTCAAGTGCAAAGTAAGAACCTCTTCCTTCAGGGCATGATCCAGATCTTTCTGCACGGCATCCTCTCTAGCCTTCTTGAGGTTGGCCTAAGTCACTCTGCCTCTAGGAGATAGTGCTCGGCTTGCTAGATTGTGTCCGCCCTCTTATGCGTGCACTCGACCAAATTCTGCTTACATTCTAATAATCAGAGCTCTACAAAGAAACTGGATTTCAGATATATGTTCTCTGGGTTGGTCGGCACACTTACCAATAGCAGCTCAGAAATTTTGTATGATGACTACTGTAGCTGGGCAGGACCTTTTTATCCTGCGCTGCATCCTTGGCAAGGTCAGACCCAGAGCAGCTCAAGGTATCAGGATCTTCTCTACCTTGCACACCAACATCAGCATCCCTGACAGACCCCTCCAATAGTGGATCATCCCTGGGCACTTCTTCTAGCCGAGGCTCTGCTCTGGCCCCCTCACTAGGAACTTGATCCACCCTGGATTTGACCTCAGTAGCATCTGCAGTCTCGGAGCCAGCTATGCCTTGTTGCGGCACCGTGTTTGGCACATCTTCTCTAGCATGACCATTTTGACCTGCCCCAACCTCCAGAGGCGGTGACCGATCAATGGTGCGGCCGCTCACCCCCTCGATCTGGGTTGAGCAACCAGTCAGCTATGCACCGGACTCATCATCTAGTAGGGCAGTCCTACACTGTCAGTGCGACAGGCAACCTAGGCACGACAGGCAACAATAACAACAAGACAAACAGTACAACTAGATCACACTTACATGGTGCTCTTCTTCTTCACTCGAAACTTGGGGCGTAATGGTGGTGGTGGCACCGACGCATCCTCACTAGACCTCCCGTGGATCTTTGCCTTCAATGCCTCCTTGGCACGCTCCGTGTCGGCTGTGGTCATCTCAAGGAGCTCAAACTTTTTCTTCTTCGTGGGCAGGCTCGACATATCGGACTCCTCGTCCGCTTCGTTGGCCGACCTAGCCGCAGAGGCCACGCTCAGGGCAGCCTTCTCATTCTCCTTCCCATTCTTGCTGGCCATCTTCTTCCTCTTGAAGCTTGGCTTCTGCGACTTGGAGGCAGGCTGCTTCTGCACGGGAGGCCATGTCCGACATCCAACCAGTGCAGCGTTTGTGGCCTGGCTAACCTCTTCTGGCATGCTCTCGTCCGACCCGATTGAGGAATCAGTCTCCCACTCAAGGCCGGCATGAGGCTCGTCAGTTTTCAGTGGTCAAGCGAACCTTGGGCCGCTGCTGCTTGGCCCCTCTAGGAAGTGGCGCTGGGCAAAAGAATTTAAATTCGTCATCCTAGTCAATCCACAAGCATAGTTAGAAACAACACAATAGCACTAGAAGTGCACCAAATCAATGCTGTTAAGATCATACCGGGTTGGTCAGCGGCCTCTTCAGAGAATAAGCCTTGGGGCAGCTCTTGTTTCTTATAAGGCCCCCAAAAAACTCTAACACCCGATTGATGCTTATGATTATGCATTTACATTTCTAGGAGTTGATTGAAACCATAGATGCATGAAACATAGTACCTTGATCTGGACACTAGTTGCTAAAGTCGAGTAGATGCAATGCTCAAATAGGAGTCGGTAAAAGTCGAGTGATTGTCTGTCACTCGTGAGCTATAGGAGTTGATTGCTTTACTTATGTTATAACCATAAGGATGATGGACAGGGCCGGGCTTTATTGTTCGGTACTCGGTTGTTTACCCCGTCTATCTACTTAAAATGGACTAAGGTCAAAAAGTGATAGTGTTCGTGATCAAGTGTTTGAAAGTACTAATCTCATACCTAGTATGGGATAGGGAAGCCTAGTACCTGATTGAACCAGGATGTGAGCATTTCGTTCCACTATCTCTGGAAATTGAGTTTTCCCCTGGTGCATCATGTGGTGACAAGTGCAGTCACAGTACGACAGAGGCTAGGATTGTGAGGCCTTGTACCAAGGCAAGTGGACCCGACACGTGCCTGGGAATTGATGCGGATGGCTGACAAGTGAAGCGACTCATTGTGGTGCGCGGATGTTGTGGGATTAGGTTCACCATGCATGGTTAATAAACTCGATTCAAATCATCTGCCTCTCACAGTTTGGGACTACTTGATCGCTATGCTTCACTGAGTAAAGATGGAACATGATTGAAATATTAAACTTGATGCTTGTCATTAATTGTTTGACAACTGTATTTGCTTAGTATGAGTTGCTAATTTATACTAGTTAATGAACTTAGAACTTGAGCTAAAATATTGAAAGTAAGGATCAACATTAGTCGCTTTTGGTAAAAACAAACCCACACCAAAGAGCCTGCATGTCTAGAAGTTAGTGGTTTAGCAACCACTATCGGGTCAATCTTGCTGAGTATTAGTTGCTCAGCCTTGCTTCTGGCATAACTTTTTAGGTAATGTCAATAGTTTGGCTACTAGCGTCACTTGGCCTACCCAGCTCCCTCTAGGTTGGACGGTCAAGTGGGATCCCTTCTCGGATGGCTAGGACAAGGGTTATTGATATCATGGTTGACTTCATCATGGTATTATTATCGATGTTTAGCTTCCGCATGTTTACTTCGTTGTTTACAACCTTGCAAACTCTATCTAAATTTCAAAAACTCTGATGTAATAAATTGTTGAACAACATCAATGTGATGGGAATGTTGTAATCTCTGTAACCACTTACCTTCGTGTGAGCAATGCTTCTCAATCTTGAGTATATGGTTTATTGGATGAAATCCGACGGATGACCTAGTTGGCTGGTTTAAAGTGCATGATCTCGTGTTAGGTGACTTAAGTGCATTTTAGCCAAGTTAATTTGGGCAGTTCCGCCATAGCTCGAAGCATGGCAGAGAGAACAACAGACCTTAAACACCCTTTTCTGAAAAAAACTTGCAAGAAATTAGTTTGAAAAATTCGTAAGTTCATTAAGGATGAACTTAGTACGAGAAGCCCTAGGGGAATTTTTGGGTTATTTAAGGTGGCTGATAACTATTGGTTATTTATACTGACCTCCAGCACTTTTCTCCCACGTTTATCATACGTGCGCAGAGTTTCACATCGCGAGTATGCGAAGGGTGAAAGGATTCGATTCCAATGAACCTATCATCACGGTTGTTTTTGCCCACGTTTATTACATGTGCACGAGGTTCCGTATGTCAAATCATGCGAAGGGTGGTATGGTTCGATTCCAATGAGCCTATCATCATGGTTGTTCGCCCACATCTATTATATGTGCGCAAGATTCTGCATCATGAGTATGCGAAGGGTTATATGGTTCTATTCAAAAGGGCCTATTTCCATAGTTGTTGCGCGGTTCATGCAGCGTTAAATGCATGGGTGCCGTTTCTATAGCGAACGGTAATGTTTGTGGACACTTTCGTGACATGCTGGCATGAAAGATTCAGGTTGAAATCTTCTGCAAGTACGCTAACCGCGTTTACATAAGAAACGATGATTAGCTACTCGACTAGTTACCTTGCCACCAGCACTAACTATGTAAGTCCAAAGCTTTTTGGCAGTTATTTCGGTCGTGAGGCTGATTAGGACATGCATGCGTCATGAATAAAAGTCACAACCTAAAAGACGCAAATCGAACTCGCTTGTGAAATTTTCTAAAAATCTTAAGCGTGATAAGGATTCTCTAGCTGTCTTGCTCCACTGTTCAAACTTGTTAAAAATTTGTTTAAGCTGTTTCATTAAGTGTTCTCTAGAAACTTGGTATAAGAAAGTTGTTAAAAACTTCCAAAGCAAGATGCTGATAAAAATTTGTTGAAGTTTTCCCAAGTAAGTTGTGAGTTCTGTTCAGCCAAAGTAAACCCCTGTTGCTGAGTAATCAGTTGTGGACCAGTTAGAGTTTTAATCTTTCGACCACCTTAAGAACTTTTTCTGTTAGGCACCCTTTAACCAAAGTTGTTAAGAACTTGACAAAAAACCTGGTGGTAAAATTTCAGCTCCAATGGGTCAATGGTTTGAGAGATATGATCTGTTAATGGCTGCACTATTTCTGAAATACCAGAATGGACCCTCTGTGAGATTCACAGTTATCACCTTCTTAGGCCTTGTTTCAGCTAAAACTTTGAATTCCCAACTTGTTGGAAATCATCTCAAGAGCATTCTGGTAAAATATGCTGGTAAAATCATCTCAAATTTTTGGGTCTCTGGTTTGAGAGTTGTGTTCAGTTTACTTCAGCTCTATTCCTGAAAATTCTAGCATGCACCACTTGTTAAAACCTGAGCTTATCACCTTGTTAAGATCTGTTTTAGCTCCACCTTTGAATACCAAACTTGTCACACACTACTTAAAAAACATGCTGGTAATATTTGAGAAATTTTGGATGAATACTTGCTGAGTTATGAGTTTTCCTCTAACTTACCAGAAATCTGTTTAGATTTCCAAGTATTGATTCCATGTCTCATTTGTCCCCTTTTTTTTCAGAATGGCCGATCCCATGTACGTCGCTGTTGGCATGGATGGCACCTCTCACTCAACATGCCTCCACTTTGAGGGTTTTTCCACCATCTTATGGGATACTCTGCGCTTGTTTGAGTACCCGTCATCGCCCATCTATGTGGGACGTGTGTAATAGAACCACGGGATACCCGGAGCTGCGTGCACGTAAAGGTGCCCCCACCCCCTGAGCAGCCGTAGTGGCCCCTCTTGGAGGTCATGGCTAATGGGCATACCCTTGAGGACATGTGGGAGTTTGCAGCACTATAGGCACTGACGCTATTTTGCAGACAGCATCCTCTTGAGATCGTGTTGGACCCGATTGGCTTGTTCCCCGCCAGGGACAAGAAGGATGCGGATTGGTTAGACCGCATGGATAACATGGATTTGTTGGGTATCTTGGATCCACAGCACATGATCTTTACTTTGGCCCCGCTGCATGAATGTACTCTACCGGATGATTGAGATGCAGAGTAGAGCTATGGCTACCTTGACTGGATTGATCAGGTTGCCCTCAGCACCGTGCAAAACGGTATGGTGGATCTATCACTCGAGTTGGTGCAGAAGGACATTTAGATTTCTGATATGCAGACCCGGATTACTGAGCTAGAGAAGGAAAATTGGGACACGGATCATCACATGTAGTTGTTGGCTAACAAGTTCTATGATGTGAACATGGAGTTAGCAGATGCTAATGAGCATCTATAGGAGCACCACACTGAGCTTGATGCTATCCATGCCTTAGAGGTTCAACAAGATGAGCCCGTGGCTCAGAAGGAGGAGCCCAAGGAGATCGAGGGCTTTTCGAGCATGGATTTCGAGGAGATCACACCACAGCCTCTAGTTGGCAACGCTCCCTCTCCTGCACTTAGCTTTGCCTCCGTAGGCAACCTTGATGACTTCTAGATGCGTCGTCATGAATTGAGTAGTTTCTTTTGTTTTACTCCTCGGCAACCTATATTTTGGCTGGTGATGTAATAAGTTAGCCTCGAGTTGAGTACCCTTTGTGTCAAAAAACTTGTTGTGAGCACGGACTTGCCGTTGTTATGGGTTAGTTGTAATGTTCAAAAAACTTGACAGGATTTCAGTGGCTGTTTCTTCTCAGTTTTAACCCTGTCTCCACTCACTTTTGAACTGAGGTTTGAATACTAAAGTTGTGTGAAAGCTTGTGTTCTAACTGCTCATAAAATTGCAGCTCCTTTGGATCTGTTAAACTCGCGTTAGAACCAAAACTCCACCGCTCAGCTTGCTGAAAAACAGCCCAGACAGCGACTCGCTAAGTTCACTAATCGACCCCTTTTCCCTTATGTTCGGTCAGCAAGTGTAAAACAATAGTTGTTACGTATGAAATCTCCTAACCGTTGACCAAAGATGAGAAACACTGTGCATTTGGAAGAAGAGATATGCACCTACTATATAAAAGACATAATTGCTATTTTCTCACTATCGGCAAGATAAATGCTTATGATTCAGCACATAATTTTTCCTTGTGATTAAGCAAGTTTTTGAATTATGTGACTAATGGGAAGATGAAACCTTGCAGATGGTGCACAGCACATGCTTTGGCTTTGTCCCAAGTGGCAGCAAGCAGAGGTAGGTACCTCCACCGCCTCCACCTCCCCCGCTCACGCTAGAATCCATCTTGGCTGCTCAAACTGAGCTGCTGAGGCACATAGCCCATGGGCAGCAGCAGCAGCCTCAAGGAGGAAGAGTTCCTCAATAACCTCATGTTGCTCACTATGAGGACTTCCTGGGGACACAGCCTCCTCTGTTCCATAAGACGAAGGATCCGCTTGACGCTGATACCTGGATTCGAACCATCGAATCCAAGTTCTCCCTCCTCACCACGCACTGCCTGGATGAGAACAAGGCTCGGTTCGCAACACAGCAGCTGCGTAAGTCTGCCCATCTCTGGTGGGACCACTATCATGGCATGCTGCCAGCCAACCATGTCATCAGTTAGAAGGAGTTCAAGACGGCTTTCAGGGGCCATCATATCCCTGAGGGTCTCTTGGAGCACAAGCTCAATGAGTTCCTGGCTCTCACCAAGGGAAGCCGCGATGTTCTGCAATACGCGCAAGCTTTCAACGGCCTGTGTCGCTATGTAGGCTATCACGCGAATTCCGATGAAAAGAAGAGGGACCGATTCCGCAGAGGCTTGAGTCTTGAGCTCAAGGAAAGGTTGAATCCCATAAAAGTGGATTCTTTCAATGAGCTGGTGAACCTGGCAATCTCCCAGGAGGATTGCATGAAGGCTCTCAAGGTCGACATGAAGGGGAAGGTTCCAATGCTGTCACCTAGCGTGCCTGCTCAGAAGTTCAGAGTGGTTCCCCCTTCAGCACCTCGCAGGCCAGCGCAGCCTGGGAGATGGGTTGCTCGACCTCCACCGCAGGCAGCACCCTGTTTCTCTGGATTTTAGCCGCAGGGGCCGCGGCCTACCCTTCCACCGCCACTACACCCTGCCAATGGAAACCGCTGTTTCACCTACAGGAATACGGGACACTTTGCCAAAGACTGCCCCCGCAACAAGAATCAACGGCCTGGCTAGAGTAATGTGATGGGCAACAAGGGAAAGAAGCCTAAGGTGTAGGTTCGACAAGGCAGGCTGAACTTCACCAACTTGGCAAAGCTCCCGGAAGGCACACCGGTCATGACGGGTACATTCTCTGTTCATAACCAACCCGTCTTGATTTTGTTTGATTCGGGAGCATCCCATAGTTTCATTGGGAGTAAAATTTTTGCTAGATGTGGGTTAAGTTTCCGTCACACTAAAGGGTCATATATGATCTCTACCCTGGGAGGGAAGATAGCCTCAGACCAGATAAATCCGTTGGTACCTATCAAATTAGGTAACACCCTCTTTAAGGAAAACCTTATTATCCTTGGTCTAGAGGGAATAAATATTATCTTGGGTATGGATTGGATGACTCGGCACCGAGTGTAACTAGATATCTCTGCCCAAGCTGTCCACATAAATTCACCCCTCCACAGCAGCTCTACCATACACTTACCCCACGGATAGTGCATAAATTCCTGTGCCTATTGATAGAGTCGGAGTGCCCGATCTTTCGGTGAGTAGAGATAAATTCGACTTGGTGGAAGTAGACCCTCATGATCCGACTACGACGAGCGAACCCGAAGCGCCAATGCAATCGCTGAACCAACTTCCTGTGGTTACCAACCTTGCCAGCGCAAGATCAGCCTGATCACAAAGATCGATTCCTGTCCGCAATCGAAGAACGAACAAGAAAAAGAGGCGAGCAATCTAAATATCACTCGAAGGTGGAGTTCTGAATCACACAAGGACAGCGTGTATTTGCGCATCTTCAAGAGTAGCTAAAGCTAGATGTAAAACAAAACTTAAGTCGTAAACAAAAGGGACTCCGACTAAATAAAGGTGGCGCAGCCCCTGGAGTCCGGAGGAGGCGCGACGGCAGGAGGGGGGCACGCGCGACCAGGGGGAGGGCCGCGGCTCCCAACCCTAGGCGCCCCACCTGGGCTGCCCTGTTGGGCCATCTTCTTATTCCGCTGGACCTTCGTTCCTTAACAGCATGATGAAGTTTAATTCTCTCGCACGGGCCCGAGTGATTGGCCCATCTGGATGATCAACTGTAGGCGCCTGAGATGGAGGAGCAACTGGAGGCGCCTGAGGTGCTGCTGGTGTAGATGTACTCGTGGTGTCCTCATCATCCTCCCCTTCTTGAACTGAAGTCGTCCTCGACGGCAACTCCTCATCTTCGCCCGCATACGGTTTCAAATCTGCAACATTAAAACTCGTGGAAACACCAAACTCCGCAGGCAGGTCAAGGATATAAGCATTATCATTAATCTTGGTTAGCACTTTAAAAGGACCAGCAGCACGTGGCATCAATTTAGAACGACGTAAGGTAGGAAAATGATCCTTTCTCAAATGCAACCAAACCCGATCACCCGGTGCAAAAGTAACATGTTTTCTCCCTTTACTACCCGCAACCTGATATTTAGCATTAGCAGCAGCAATGTTTTGTTGAGTTTGCTCATGCAAGCTAATCATTTGATCAACATGTGCAGCGGCATCTATGTGTGGGGCGTCCTCGGCATCAAGTGCAAACAAATCAATAGGCGCCCGAGGAATATAACCATAAACAACCTGAAAGGGACACATCTTTGTAGAAGAATGCGTTGCATGATTATAAGCAAACTCAACATGAGGCAAGCAATCTTCCCAACGTTTCAAGTGTTTATCTAAAACAGCTCTAAGCATGGTGGACAAGGTTCGATTAACCACCTCAGTTTGTCCATCAGTCTGAGGGTGACAAGTGGTGCTAAACAGCAATTTAGTTGCCATTTTATTCCACAGTGATCTCCAAAAATGACTGAGAAACTTAGCATCACGATCAGAGACTATTGTATTTGGAATACCATGCAAACGAATAATCTCGCAAAAGAACAATTCAGCAACATTGCTAGCATCATCAGTCTTATGACAAGGTATAAAATGAGCCATTTTGGAGAAACGATCAACAACCACAAAAATACTATCCCTCCCCTTCTTAGTTCTAGGCAATCCCAAAACAAAGTCCATAGAAATATCAAGCCAAGGGGAAGTAGGAACAGGCAAAGGCATGTACAAACCATGGTTGTTCAATTGTGACTTAGCTTTCTGGCAAGTAGTGCAGCGTGCAACAAGGCGCTCAACATCAACGCGCATCTGGGGCCAAAAGAAGTGGGCAGCCAGCACTTCATGCGTCTTGTAGACGCCAAAGTGCCCCATGAGACCGCCTCCATGCGCTTCCTGTAACAACAAACAATGAGCTGTGGCGGAACCACCCAATTTAAACTGGTTTAAATGCGCCTAATTGCTGCCGACGCAGCAATTATTCGAAACGCACTTAAAACAGTATAAATCCGGTCGTCCGTCGAGTGTCCCTAGGACTCCTCAAAAAATCCACGTTGTGTTTCATAGCCATACATCGGGATAGTATCCGTGATGGGATAACATCAACAAATATTACATTTTTACATACATATAAAAGGTACGAGTTATTACAGAACATAGATTGAAGCAAACTTAGCAGTGCAATGTTAGACAGAGTTCTAAGATTTAAACATAAACAGTTCATGAGGAGATGAGCATTTAAAAACTTCTTCTTAAGGGTATTGTGAGACTCATAACAATACCCTAGGGCTTCGGGGCTTCCTCCTCTGTAGACTCCTGCGGAGCTTCTGAAAGATAGCCACAAGGGATAACCCTGAGTACGGGGTACTCAGCAAGTCTTACCCAACTAACCAATATAATAGCTTTCTTTGGAAGTGTATGCTAGCTTTTTGGTGTACTTGGCTAACACAACTTTTGCCGAAAAGCTTACTACGAGTGATGCCTTAGTTTTATCTTTCATTTGGGTTAAGTTATTGCCTAACTATTCTAAATGATGAGCAGAAAGTAAAAGCAACAATAGATATTAAGTCATATATCAAACATTATCAGAAAGATATATTATTCATGAATTTATACTACGATGCTCAACAATGATCAAGTGCATTCATAACCGAGAATTGCGGCGATCCGGATCAATTTACATCCTGCAGGAGAGTACCCTGATCGTACATAACGACCTTTCGATTAGCAAAATCAATGATTGGGAATAAGACTACCCGGACCCAGGGACGCACCCCCACATGGGACCCCACGTCTGGCCCGATCACCATGTGAGTTTCAGGCTACGCCCCTGCCAATCTCCAGCACGTCAAGCGCGGGGACGAAGTATTCCCGATCATAGAGTTTACTAACTTACTAGGCTTTACTGGTCCCATACCCAGTAAGTGATCAGATGCTTTATCACTTGATCAAAGGTTAAGACAACGAACCGGCCCTTAACCAAATTAATCTAGCAGACAGAACTACATCTCTAGCTTCTGTCCGCTTCTCAATTTCCAATTCATCTCCTCATAAATAGCATGTATGACTCAAAAGTTTTCCTTAAGGTTGGTAAACCAAGCATGTATGCAACTAAGCAATTCTAGACTTGGGTTATCTACTAAAGGTTTGAACAAGTGGCAAAGATGTCCTTAAGACAAGGCATGATCATACACAAGAATAGGTTTCAAAATATAGCAAATAACCGATAATTGGGCACATGAAATAATGACTCCAAAATAGATAGGTATAAATGCACCGGGGCTTGCCTTTTTTGCTTAAAAAGTTAGTATTGTCCGAAGGGTTGGCTTCGTAGGGGACCAATTCAAAGACTTCTTCGAACCCCGAAGATCCTTCTGAAAATTCCAAATAATCTCCTTCTGGTGCTTCGGGATCTATAACACAACACATGCAGGGGTTAGGAATGGAAAATTTTGAATAAAAGACTATACAACTTTCCTTCATGATAGTTGCATGCCAACAAGGACTATACAATCTATCATGATAAAGTTGCAAGTCAACACACAAAAACCCAAAAAGATTAACCCACAATTTTATTTTCTTACTTAACCCTACTTAAGGCCTTTCTTTTATTTTTAGAAAAGGTTATAATTATTTTCTAACTTGAAAACCTAATTTCCTATGAGTTAAGAATAATTTGTGATTAAGAAAATGTTAGTCCATATTTTATACATTTTATAAAGATTAAGTATTTATTTAATTACATTAAAGGAAAGGCATTAAATAAATACCCAAATTTTTATTATTTTTCTAGGGTGTAAAAATTTTAATGCATAAAGGAAAATAAAACAAGCCTAACAAAATTGGTTTCAGTAATTTTGGACACTCCTAGAAATTTCTGTGATTTAAATGGTGAAATTCGGATTTAAACTAATTATTCTACAAAGGAAATCTAATTTTCCTGAGAAACACTCCGGAAAACTTTTCTTACGCAGCTCGACTCTACCCTCTCTCATGCGCACTGGGCCCACGGCGCGGACCCACCTCTCCTCCTATTCCACTTACCCGCCAGCTTTTTCTTCCCCCGGACGGGCCCCTTGGGCCGATTCTTTTCATTCTTTCTCCTCCTTTCACCCGTGACGGCCCAACGGCCCTCTTCTTCTTTTTCCTTTTTCCCGCGGGCACGGCTTATCTCCTACTGGGCCTCCGGCCTCTTTCTCCAGTGGTCGACCGCGTCGGCTTCTTGGGCTTCCGACGCGCCAGCCCAACAACCGCCCGCGCCCCCGGCCTCCTTTACTCCCCCGCCTCTCTGACGCGCGGGCCCAAGGCTCCAGGCGCTTCTTCCTCCTCCCGCCAAAACACGCGCGCGTGACAGGGGGCGGCGCGACTCGCCTGCCGGCGCCCTACCGGCGACGGAGCTAGGTCAGGACAGCACCTCTATACCTCCACGCACCCGCGCGCGGCAACAGCTCCTCAGGAGATGGCCGGAGCCATTCCCTCCACGGCGGCGGGCGGCGACACCTTCGGCCGATCGCGGCTACGCACGACGACGGCGCAAACTACTCGAACGACTACTACTACACCATCCTAGTATCCTAAGGACCTGCCTAAGACTACTTAAGAAGGAAGGGAACCAGCGCAAGGTGGTGCTCACCGTGAGCGGGAGGCGCGGCAACGGCGGACAGAAACGGCGGCGGTTTAAGGTGTGCCGGCGAAGAAGCTGGGCAACAAGCTGCTAGGGTTGCTGGTGGGATGTGGGTGGAGGTGTGGACGGAGGGAATCGACGGGAGCTGCGGTGTGGCGGTGGAATTTTACTCGGCGGCGGCAACTGAGACAGAGGCGCTGGCGGCGGTAAAAAGAACGGCGGTGAAACGGCGGCGCGGGAGCGGTAAATATACGAACGGTTTACCGCGTGCATGGGCGACACCGTGGCCTACTCGTAGGCTTGCGTGGTGAGGAGGTGGCCTAGCCGTCGCGCTGGCTAGCGACCGAGAGCGGCGGCGGCGACACGTCGAGCTCGGCTCTGCTGCTCTCCCCTTTTCTGATTTCTAGCGCCCAAAATTCAGAGCTTCCCCACGGTGGATTTCCAATCCGACGGTGCATATGTGTCTTAACCGAAGTTGTAGATAATCTCGAGCTTTCCAATTCATCTATAAACCTTTGCCCGAGATAAACATCCAAAAGTCTTCAAATTTGAATTTTTCTTTGGGCAATGACTGAACCCTTTTACCCTTCCATTCAGTTTCGTCAGTCTCCCGACAGTAACATCGATCTCACTTGGTGAATCAATTTAGTGATTCAATTCCTTTTCTTCCAGTCCAACTTCTCTCCATTTGTGTTCTACAACATCCCAGGGTTCCATTTTGCTCATGAACATGTACACCTTTTAATCTACATTCCTTTGAAATCAACTCCAAAGTCGGCCATATACTGTCATCTTCAGACTTAGTCATTTTCAGTATGACAGTCACCTGTGACAATGTGCTGACTTTGAGCTCAAATTCGAAATTGTTCCCTTCCATGTTCCTGGCCAACAACACCCAAATATAGGAGTCCAAAGTCCATACTTTAACATGGTATAGTTATTTGGATCCACTTATTTGAAGAATTCAGCAGAAATGAATTTCCAAAATGGACTCTGCTGCTGTTTGTCTGAATTTCTATTTTCGGACGGTGAACAGTAAGTGCAGTTTTCCATTTTCTTTCTCTAATTCCTTTGAGATATTTAGGACCATTTCTATTTCAAATCCATGATCCTCAAGTTCTAATTACTCTTACACTTCTATTCCATATTTTTGCCGAATTTTTCTGAATTTCAAATTCAAAATTCAAATTTCGGCCAAATTTGATGCGAATTTGATTTTCGGCCAATTTCTTTTTCTTTTCTTCTCGAATTGCTTCCAATTCATCAAAGTCACTTTAATGACTTAAAATGGCAGGTGTTACAGCCTCTCCCCCTTAACAGAATCTCGTCCCGAGATTCCCGGGGTTAAATCCTCGGTTTTGAGAATGGAAAGGAAACTGCGTCAGGTCAACTATCCTTCCTTTTTCTGTACAAGGATAGTGGGGTGGTGGCTTTTGTTCATCTGTTCCTGACGGTTTCAAATAATTCTGGATATTTAGACTCTAGGTCTTCAGCTTGTTCCCAAGTAGCTTCATCCGGAGTATGATTTTTCCATTGTACCTTGTAAAACGTGATACTCCGAGTTCGGGTATCTCTTGCCTTTTGATCTAGAATTTTAATGGGCCTTTCCTCATAGGTTAGATCTGGTTCAAGTTCAATTTCCGGATCTTCTAGAATCTCTTCTGGAACTCTTAAGCACTTCTTAAGCTGGGATACATGAAATACGTCATGTATAGAAGCAAGTTGGTCTGGCAATGACAGCTTGTATGCCACTGGACCTTTTCGTTCCAGAATCTCATAAGGACCAATATATCTTGGGGCTAACTTACCCTTTACTCCAAATCGCTGTACTCCTTTCATCGGGGATACCTTCAAGTATACAAAATCTCCGGTATGAAACTCCAAGGACCGTCTCCTTTTATCCGAATAACTCTTTTGTCGGGACTGGGCTATTTCCAAATGTTTGCAAATTTTCTAGACCTTTTCCTCGGTTTCCATAACCAGGTCTGATCCCAAATGTGTCCTTTCTCCTACTCCTGACCAATTTAAAGGAGTTCGGCATCTTCAACCATACAGGGCTTCGAAAGGTGCCATTTTAATGCTAGCTTGATAGCTATTATTATAGGAGAACTCGGCTAGGGGCAAACATTCGTCCCATAGCTTAGAGAAGGTAAGGACACATGCTCTCAACATGTCTTCCAAGATTTGATTAACCCTTTCTGTTTGTCCTCCTGTTTGTGGATGATAGGCAGAACTTCTAATTAGGGTAGTGCCCATGTCCTTTTGCAATCGTTCCCAGAATCTAGAAACAAACTGGGAACCTCGATCAGAGATAATGGTCTTTGGTACTCCGTGCAAGGATACGATCCGGGCTATATAGAGTTTAGCATATGTCGACACTGGATAAGTAGTCTTAACTGGAATAAAGTGAGCTGACTTAGTAAGACGGTCGACAATAACCCATATGGAATCATACCCTTTTGAAGTGGTAGGCAATCCAACTATAAAGTCCATGGAAATATCTTCCCATTTCCAGACAGGATTTCTGAAGGTTGTAGTAAACCTGCCAACTTTTGTAGTATGGGCTTAACTCTTCGGCAAGTATCACATTCATCTACATACCTTGCAATTTCAGGTTTCATCTTGGCCCACCAAAACCTTTGCTTTAAATCTTGGTACATTTTATTACTTCCGGGATGAATAGCAAACTTAGATAGATGTGCTTCTTCTAAGATCAATCTTCTTAGGTCCTCATCTTTAGGAACTACTATCCTTTTCTTGAAGTACAGTCCTCCATCTTTTTCTTGATTAAATTCGGGGACCTTCCCTTCGGCTTTTTGCTGATAAAGTATCTTAATCCATGGATCTTCTCTTTGGGCTGTTATAATCCTTTCCTTTAGGGTATCTTAAATCATAATATTCTGAAGGGTGCCTTGTTTCACCATTTCCAAACTCAAATCTTCCATTTCCTCACACAAGGTCTTAAGGTTAGACTGGACGGTAGTGCAGTGGCATTGGGCCTTTCTGCTCAAGGCGTCGGCCACCACATTAGCCTTACCAGGATGATAATGGATTTCTAACTTATAGTCTTTAATCAGTTCTAGCCACCGTCTTTGCCTCATGTTCAAGTCCATCTGAGTAAAGATGTACTTCAAGCTTTTGTGGTCAGTAAAGATACGACATTCCTACCTAAAAGATAGTGTCGCCATATCTTTAATGCATGCACTATGGCAGCAAGTTCTAAATCATGGGTAGGGTAACGCTCTTCATGACGCTTCAGTTGACGAGAAGCATAAGCAATAACTCTGCCTTCTTGCATAAGAACACACCCTATGCCTGTCCCTGAGGCATCGCAGTATACATCAAAGGGTTTCTCTATGTCAGGTTGAGCTAGCACTGGGGCTGTAGTCAGCAATTTCTGTAAGACTTGAAATGATTCTTCACACTCAGGCTTCCATTCAAATTTCACTTCCTTCTTTAATAATTTTGTGATTGGTTTAGAAATTTTTGAGAAATTGGGAATGAACCTAAGGTAATAGCCGGCCATTCCCAAGAAACTTCTTACTTCATGAACAGAGGTTGGTGATTTCCAATCCAATATGTCCTTGACTTTTCCGGGATCTACTTCAATTCCTTTTTCGGATAATATGTGCCCAAGGAATGGAACTTTCTTTAACCAAAATTCACATTTACTGAACTTGGCATACAACTGGTGTTCTCGGAGTCTATTTAGAATAATACGCAAGTGTTGCGCATGTTCTTCTTCATTTTTAGAAAAGACAAGGATATCGTCTATAAAGACGACCACAAATTTATCTAACTCTGGCATGAATACTGAATTCATGAGGTACATAAAATGCGCTGGGGCATTTGTCAGTCTGAAAGACATAACCAAGTATTCATATAGTCCATATCGGGTTGAGAAGGCTGTTTTAGGTATGTCTTCGGTTTTATCTTAATCTGATGGTATCCTGACCGAAGGTTGATTTTTGAAAAGACCTTGGCTCCAGATAACTGGTCGAACAACAAGTCAATCCGTGGTAGTGGATACTTGTTTTTAATGGTTACCGCATTCAAAGGGCGGTAATCCACACATAGCCTTAATGTGCCATCCTTCTTTTTAACAAATAGAGCAGGGCAGCCCCATGGTGAAGTGCTAGGTCAGACAAAACCTTTATCCAGCAATTCCTGGAGTTGTATTTTTAATTCTGCTAGCTCCTTAGGTGGCATTCGATATGGTCTTCTCGAGATAGGAGCGGTGCCTGGTTCTAACTCAATAGTAAATTATACCACTCTATCAGGCGGTAGCCCAGGCAGATCTTCTGGGAATGCATCTATAAACTCATTAACCACAGGAATAGATTCTAGAGTCACTGCTCTAGTTCTTTTGACCATCTGGTCCAAACAAGGATGAGCGGGTAATTGGAGCTCAAAAGGGTGGCCTTGGTCATCTTTCAGACTAATGACCCGATTAACCATATCAATTTGAACTTTACGTTCCTTCATCCAATTTACTCCTAAAATAAGATCTATTCCTTGATCTTCCAGAATTAAAGGATAAGCACCCACCTTATTTCCTTCTAAGTTTAAAATCACATTGCGAGCTACTTGATTTGTATTCTGTGTAGCTCCAGTAGCTTGAATAGCATACTTGACATTTAATGTATGTACCTCTAGTTGGTGTTGCATGACAAACCTTCTACTTATAAAAGTATGCGATGCGCCTGAATCAAATAAAACCATGGCAGGATAATTGTTAATAAGGTACATACCTGCCAGGATAGGCTCTCCTTCTAGAATTTCCTCCACGTTCATATAATGAGCTTGTCCTGTCTTAGTGTTCACAAACTTACGACGGACAAACTTCTGTCCAGTGCCTTGGCCCGAGGTTTGAGCCCTTAAGTTTGCGTTTCCCCCAACCTTTGGAAAACGAAAGTCCCGGGCAAAGTGTCCCGGCTTTCCACAGTTGAAACAAACCTGTGGATTTCCTAGAGGAGTAGGGTTACGAAACCCGAGAGGTGGTGCAATTCCAGGATGAGGAGCAGCACTGGGAGCTCTAACATTCCAAGACTGGAAGGGCCGCTGCTAAAATGAAGGTCGATACATGGGTCGAGGAGGACCTTGATACACTACCTTCATTCTTTGTGGAGCATTCCCAAAGGTTCCAAAAGAAACATTCTTCCTTTTCAATGCTTCTTCTTTCTTTAAGGTTTCGTCCAGGATTTTCATCTTTTCTTCCGCGATAATGGCTGTACTTACCGCAGAGCTGTAGTCGACAAAAGTGCAGGTGGACAACTTCTCCTGCATTCTTGCATTGAGCCCTCGAAGATAACAATCTCTCTTTCTGGACTCGGTGTTGACATGTTCTGGTGCATATTGGGCTAAGTGGTCAAACTCACTGGTATACTCCAGAATACTGCGGTTTCCTTGTTGTAGTCCCAAAAACTGCTCCAGTTTCATCCTCATGATACCTTCCAGCACAAACTGCGTCCTGAAGGCTTCCTTAAAGTTCTCCCACGTAACCTCCCTTCCAACTAGCTGCCTGGCCAGATAGCTGGTCCACCAGGTCCCTGCGGGACCTTGGAGCTGGAGTCTTGCAAACTCGGCCTTTTGAGTGGTGGTGCATTGGGGGATTACTCGAAACTTCTGTTCCATTGTTTGAAGCCATTCGTTAGCTTCAAGGGGATGCTCGGCCTTTAAAAATATTGGAGGACGGGTCTCCAGGAACTGGGTGTAGGACACACCCCGCTCCGGATCCCACCGATGTCCACCGTTACCAATGTTCTGTACAATCATTTGAAGTAATCGGGCTTGTTCTGCCCCTGAGTTCATAAGGCTGGCTATAGCATCTGCCAGCGTTGGTGCTCTTGGTAAATTCTCCTCCTGACCCCCTGAACCTGAAGCTCGTGGTCCTCTTGGATCCGTCATGCTGCCAAGAGTAAACAGAATATTAATATCTAGGGTGCATTTTATCAATGATTCCCTGCACACTAATATTTCACACATCATAGCATGACCACACATAAACCACACTTATACACATAGTTATTTATGATACATAACTTGAAGTTATTTTTACAAACCACCGTGCCCTTTGTCCATCTTACATATCTTACATAAATATATTACAACATCTCTCAGATAAGGTTTCACTTCATCCATCGTAAGGGTAAATGCCTAGTTCCTCGGCATTCAGTCCTAGTCGAGCCATTGCTGTTTGCAGGATATCTTGGTCTACGGTCATCAATGTTTGCCCTGGAGGAGCGACGGGTGGGGCTTGATTCACTGAGTTTTCACTTTCTGATTCCGGCCCGGGATCACTCGAAGTGTAAGAAGTGTAGGATGCGGAGGTGCTAACTCCGGAGTTTCCCTCCATCTCTTCGGGATCCTCCTCTTCTTCTCCGTCTTCTGGCTCCTCTTCTCCCCATTGCTGCATTGGCCCATAGCCCTGTGGATCTAGCCCATCGGCGTTGGCATTGGCCCAGGCAAATTGTTGATTTCCCGCGGGAGCTTCACCCTGGTCGTCCTCCATGTCAACGTCAAATCCTTCTAAGTTCTCATGAGCATACAGATCAATCTCAGGAACTGCAGGTGGAGCAGGATCTTCTTCCACTTCTACCACAGGTACTAATTGGTCCGCTTCTTCCGGGTTCGGTGGCTGGGGCTCTTCTGGTGGTGGAGGCGGTGGAACAATGATGATATTTTGTGCAGGTACCTGGGCCTGCATCTCCTCCAAAGCCAGACGAAGTGACAGGATCTCGTCCAGCTGCTGAAATCTTTCTGCTTCTAGCCTATTGACATTGGATTCAGCTTCCTCCCTTGCTCTATCTGCCATGCTCCTGCTGGCTTCTATGAACCCTTGCATCACCCTGAGTTTTTCTTCATAATCGTCGATTCTTCTTGATTGCTCCCTCATTATTTTCTCCATATCGTGCTCTCTTGCCAATGCCGCCTTTTTGTATAACTCCTTATCATGTCGGGCACCCATCAGCTCCATCTTAGCATCTTCATTTTTCTGCCTCTGGTTGTAATACTCTCTGATGCAAGATTGATGTAAGTTGTACATAGCCGTCATGTAATCAGAAGCAGCAGCAACCAAGATATCGTGCTCTACCCGAGAAGTGTTCTTCAAAGCTTTAATTCTTCTCCTCCAGATCCCGTCATCTTGATTCTTGATAGGATAGAACCGAGCAGAGCTCGACCCTATCTCCGCTTTGTGATTTTCACATAACTCGGTGAGAGCAGTCATAGCCGCCCTTTCCATTGTGTCATTGAACTCAAAACCTAACTCCATCACCTCTTCTAGATGCCAATTGGGACGGGTGTCATCATCTGGAATATGCACATAAACAGTGCAATATTGTTTGTGGCCCGTATCTTCTTTCCTCCAATAATATTCCGGGGGGTTGTGAAAGCCTAATTCTTGTAGCGTCTTCCAAAGCAACTGCACAAACCCTGGCTTATCCAAATAATGGCCGCGGGTCCATCCATCTTTATCAGTGTATCCTTCTTGAAACATCCTATAAAAGAAACGAGGTCAGGTCTAACGGCACTCACCAAACCCAAAATTTTTGAAAATATGCTTATGCAACATGATGCAACGATTCCTACGGACTCACAGGCTTATATACACACTCGTAAAGAAATTGGTGGCATCGTAATCTCTCCCTAAATAATAAACTACCGAATACTAGCGACACGCAGCAAGCAGTTAGCATCTGCAAAACAAACAACCGATTAACACTACTACCACCTGTGACTCAAATTTTCGTTATTTAAAGTAGAGTCTCAATTTTAAAAGGCAATATCTGTTGATCATCCCAACCTACGGCTCTGATACCAGCTGTGGCGGAACCGCCCAATTTAAACTGGTTTAAATGCGCCTAATTGCTGCCGACGCAGCAATTATTCGAAACGCACTTAAAACAGTATAAATCCAGTCGTCCGTCGAGTGTCCCTAGGACTCCTCGAAAAATCCACTTTGTGTTTCATAGCCATACATCAGGATAGTATCCGCGATGGGATAACATCAACAAATATTACATTTTTACATACATATAAAAGGTACGAGTTATTACAGAACATAGATTGAAGCAAACTTAGCAGTGCAGTGTTAGACAGAGTTCTAAGATTTAAACATAAACAGTTTAGGAGGAGATGAGCATTTAAAAACTAGACTCATAACAATACCCTAGGGCTTCGGGGCTTCCTCCTCTGTAGACTCCTGCGGAGCTTCTGAAAGATAGCCACAAGGGATAACCCTGAGTACGGGGTACTCAGCAAGTCTTACCCGACTAACCAATATAATAGCTTTCTTTGGAAGTGTATGCTAGCTTTTTGGTGTACTTGGCTAACACAACTTTTGCCGAAAAGCTTACTACGAGTGATGCCTTAGTTTTATCTTTTATTTGGGTTAAGTTATTGCCTAACTATTCTAAATGATGAGCAGAAAGTAAAAGCAACAATAGATATTAAGTCATATATCAAACATTATCAGAAAGATATATTATTCATGAATTTATACTACGATGCTCAACAATGATCAAGTGCATTCATAACCGAGAATTGCGGCGATCCGGATCAATTTACATCCTGCAGGAGAGTACCCTGATCGTACATAACGACCTTTCGATTAGCAAAATCAATGATTGGGAATAAGACTACCCGGACCCAGGGACGCACCCCCACATGGGACCCCACGTCTGGCCCGATCACCATGTGAGTTTCAGGCTACGCCCCTGCCAATCTCCAGCACGTCAAGCGCAGGTACGAAGTATTCCCGATCATAGAGTTTACTAACTTACTAGGCTTTACTGGTCCCATACCCAGTAAGTGATCAGATGCTTTATCACTTGATCAAAGGTTAAGACAACGAACCGGCCCTTAACCAAATTAATCTAGCAGACAGAACTACATCTCTAGCTTCTGTCCGCTTCTCAATTTCCAATTCATCTCCTCATAAATAGCATGTATGACTCAAAAGTTTTCCTTAAGGTTGGTAAACCAAGCATGTAAGCAACTAAGCAATTCTAGACTTGGGTTATCTACTAAAGGTTTGAACAAGTGGCGAAGATGTCCTTAAGACAAGGCATGATCATACACAAGAATAGGTTTCAAAATATAGCAAATAACCGATAATTGGGCACATGAAATAATGACTCCAAAATAGATAGGTATAAATGCACCGGGGCTTGCCTTTTTTGCTTAAAAAGTTAGTATTGTCCGAAGGGTTGGCTTCGTAGGGGACCAATTCAAAGACTTCTTCGAACCCCGAAGATCCTTCTGAAAATTCCAAATAATCTCCTTCTGGTGCTTCGGGATCTATAACACAACACATGCAGGGGTTAGGAATGCAAAATTTTGAATAAAAGACTATACAACTTTCCTTTATGATAGTTGCAAGCCAACAAGGACTATACAATCTATCATGATAAAGTTGCAAGTCAACACACAAAAACCCAAAAAGATTAACCCACAATTTTATTTTCTTACTTAACCCTACTTAAGGCCTTTCTTTTATTTTTAGAAAAGGTTATAATTATTTTCTAACTTGAAAACCTAATTTCCTATGAGTTAAGAATAATTTGTGATTAAGAAAATGTTAGTCCATATTTTATACATTTTATAAAGATTAAGTATTTATTTAATTACATTAAAGGAAAGGCATTAAATAAATACCCAAATTTTTATTATTTTTCTAGGGTGTAAAAATTTTAATGCATAAAGGAAAATAAAACAAGCCTAACAAAATTGGTTTCAGTAATTTTGGACACTCCTAGAAATTTCTGTGATTTAAATGGTGAAATTCGGATTTAAACAAGCCTAACGAACGGTTTACCGCGCGCATGGGCGACACCGTGGCCTACTCGTAGGCTTGCGTGGTGAGGAGGTGGCCTAGCCGTTGCGCTGGCGAGCGACCGAGAGCGGCGGCGGCGACACGTCGAGCTCGGCTCTGCTGCTCTCCCCTTTTCTGATTTCTAGCGCCCAAAATTCAGAGCTTCCCCACGGTGGATTTCCAATCCGACGGTGCATATGTGTCTTAACTGAAGTTGTAGATAATCTCGAGCTTTCCAATTCATCTATAAACCTTTGCCCGAGATAAACATCCAAAAGTCTTCAAATTTGAATTTTTCTTTGGGCAATGACTGAACCCTTTTACCCTTCCATTCAGTTTCGTCAGTCTCCTGACAGTAACATCGATCTCACTTGGTGAATCAATTTAGTGATTCAATTCCTTTTCTTCCAGTCCAACTTCTCTCCATTTGTGTTCTACAACATCCCAGGGTTCCATTTTGCTCATGAACATGTACACCTTTTAATCTACATTCCTCTGAAATCAACTCCAAAGTCGGCCATATACTGTCATCTTCAGACTTAGTCATTTTCAGTATGACAGTCACCTGTGACAATGTGCTGACTTTGAGCTCAAATTCGAAATTGTTCCCTTCCATGTTCCTAGCCAACAACACCCAATTCTAGGAGTCCAAAGTCCATACTTTAACATGGTATAGTTATTTGGATCCACTTATTTGAAGAATTCAGCAGAAATGAATTTCCAAAATGGACTCTGCTGCTGTTTTCCATTTTCGGACGGTGAACAGTAAGTGCAGTTTTCCATTTTCTTTCTCTAATTCCTTTGAGATATTTAGGACCATTTCTGTTTCAAATCCTTGATCCTCAAGTTCTAATTACTCTTACACTTCTATTCCATATTTTTGCCGAATTTTTCTGAATTTCAAATTCAAAATTCAAATTTCGGCCAAATTTGATCCGAATTTGATTTTTGGCCAATTTCTTTTTCTTTTCTTCTCGAATTGCTTCCAATTCATCAAAGTCACTTTAATGACTTAAAATGGTAGGTGTTACACGAACCGAGCTAGCTGGAACACACAGCTTGTTAGCGCGAAACAGGAACCTGTCCTGTATGTGGAATTTGCCCCATGGTTTGCCATGAATACAATGGGCGAAAGCATCTTTAAAATCAGCATCGTCCTCATATTGATCCTTCATAGTTTGCAAGCCAAATATTTTAAAATCTAACTGTGACAGCATGGTATAGCAATGAGACAAAGCATCAGCAATGACATTTTCCTTCCCGCTCTTGTGTTTAATAATGTAAGGGAAAGACTCAATGAATTCTACCCATTTAGCATGACGACGGTTCAGGTTTGTTTGGGTACGAATATGTTTTAAAGCCTCATGATCAGAATGAATTATAAACTCGCGATGCTAAAGGAGTGCTGCCAAGTATGCAAAGTACGCACTAAAGCATAAAGCTCCTTATCATAAGTAGAATAATTCAAGCTAGCACCACTTAATTTCTCGCTAAAGTAAGCAACCGGTTTTCCTTCTTGTAACAAAACAGCACCTAGCCCAATACCGCTAGCATCGCATTCAAGCTCAAACACTTTAGTAAAATCAGGCAACTGCAAGAGAGGAGCATTGGTTAACTTATCTTTCAAGGTGTTGAACGCAACCTCTTGTGAATCACTCCAAGCAAAGGGAACATCCTTCTTTGTAAGCTCATGTAGAGGTGCTGCAATGGAGCTAAAATCACGAACAAACCGGCAGTAGAAACCTGCAAGGCCAAGAAAGCTTCGAATTTGTGTGACCGTCGTCGGTGTAGACCACGCCTGAATGGCATCGATCTTGCTGCTATCCACCTCAATGCCCTATGGAGTAACAACATAGCCAAGAAACGAGACACGTTGTGTGCAAAACATGCATTTTTCGAGGTTAGCAAATAAATGGGCCGCACGCAACGCATTAAAAACAGCACGCAAATGATCTAAATGCTCTTCCATAGACTTGCTGTAAATGAGGATATCATCAAAATAGACAACTACAAACAATCCTATGAAGGGCCTCAGAACTTCATTCATCAAACGCATAAATGTGCTGGGAGCATTTGTCAAACCAAACGGCATAACCAACCATTCATATAACCCAAATTTTGTTTTAAAAGTCATTTTCCATTCATCACCTAATTTCATGCGAATCTGATGGTAGCCACTACGCAAATCAATCTTAGTGAAAATAATGGCACCACTAAGCTCATCTAGCATATCATCAAGGTGTGGTATAGGGTATCGGTAGCGAATGGTAATGTTATTAATAGCACGACAGTCTACACACATACGCCATAAGCCATCTTTCTTTGGAACAAGTAACACGGGAACGGAGCAAGGGCTAAGAGACTCACGAATATAACCCTTGTCAAGCAACGCCTATACCTGGCGCTGGATTTCCTTCGTCTCATCCGGATTTGTACGGTACGGTGCGCGGTTCGAAAGCTGTGCGCCGGGAATGAGGTCGATCTGGTGCTCAATGCCACGAAGTGGTGGGAGTGCCGGTGGCAAATCTTTTGGAAAGACATCAGCGTACTCCTGCAAAATGTTAGCAACCGCAGGGGGAATATCCAAAGATGGTGCATCATCAAGTGAAACGAGCACACTAGAGCATATAAGGGCATAGCAAGGCAAAGGAGCATCGCATAACTCATCAAAATCAGCACGTGTAGCAAGCAAAACAGGAGCATTCAACTTGATTTCAGAATTAACAGAGGTCGATGGTTCAAGTTGTTTAGCAGCTTTAGCAGCTCTAGCAAGATCATCTTTAAGAATTTGTTCAGGTGTCATTGGATGTATAATTATTTTCTGACCCTTAAACATGAAAGAATAGTGATTTGAACAACCATGATGCAAGCTATCAGTATCATATTGCCAAGGTCGCCCAAGTAACAGAGACCATGCTTCCATGGGAATAACATCACAATCGACAAAATCAGTATAAGCACCCATGGAGAAAGGAACACGGACTGATCGAGTAATTCTAATTTTTCCACCATCATTAAGCCATTGAATGTGATATGAATTTGGATGCTTACGAGTGGGTAAAGACAACTTTTCAACCAGCGTGGTACTCGCCAAATTGTTGCAGCTGCTGCTGTCGATGATGATGTGAATCGACCGCTCCTGCACAACGCCCTTGGTATGGAAAAGAGTGTGTCGCTGATTCTTCTCAGACGGAGCGACCTGTGTACTAAGAACACGCTGCACAACAAGACTTTCATACCTATCGGCGTCGCCCAGGTTGACATGGACCTCCATAGCTGCATGGTCAGTGGCAAGCATCGCATGTTGAGTATCTTCAGAATCACTAGCGGAAGAGTACTCACCATCGTCACGAAGAAGCAAAGTGCGCTTGTTCGGACAGTCCCGAAACACGTGGCCAAATCCTTTGCAACGATGACACTGAATATCCCGTGTACGGCCTGTGGGAGGGGCGGCGCCTGTGGAAGGGGCAGCGCTTGCAGGTTTGGCCGTTCTCTCGCACGGTGTAGTGGTGGGCGTGGGTGAGCGGGTGCGGAGTTGGATGTCGAGCTTCTGCCTGCAAAAGAGTTAGAATATGTCTTCAAGCAGTGTCCCTGCACTTCACGTTCAGCTTTGCAAGCATATTCAAATAATGTTGTCATATCTGTGTAGTCGTTATAATCAAGTATATCCTGAATTTCGCGGTTCAAACCACCACAAAAACATGCCATAGCAGCGTCATTTTCCTCCAATAACCCACAATGAATCATGCGTATTTGTAATTCCTGGAAATATTCCTCAACAGATTTGGAACCTTGCTGGAAACGTTGCATTTTATTAAGCAAATCTTGGGCATAATAAGAAGGCACAAATCTGTGGCACATAGTAGCTTTTAATTGATCCCAAGTGGTTGGAATGGTATTGGGATGTGTGTGTTTATATTCACGCCACCAAATTAAAGCAAAATCAGTAAATTCACTAATAGCAGCTTTAACTTGAGAATTAGCAAGAATATCATGGCATGAAAATTTCTGTTCAACTTCTAATTCCCAATCAAGATATGCAGCAGGATCATATTTGCCATTAAAAGGTGGAATTTTAGATTTAATCTTGGAAAAGGAATCATTACCGGGACGGCGTGGCACGCGGCGGGCACGGCCTCGGCAGTCGCCATCGTCCTGGTCCAAGTCACCACCATAACCCTGCTGCAACTCTGTGACTGTTGTGTGCAATGCATCGAGTCATGCCACAACTGTGTCAAGTGTGGCCTTAGCAGCCGTCTGTGCAAGGTCTAGCTGATCGCAACGCTCGGTCGTCGAGGAGATCGTCGAGTCTAGCCGTTCATGAATCGTCTGAATGTCGGTGACAAGCCCTTCAACTTGTGCCCGTATGCCTTGCAGCTGGTTAGCCCCCGCATCGACATTATCTGCCATGGTTAGCGCAAAGACAAGAACAAAACTGACGACAAAATAGGGGTGCAACGGCTCACAAGGCACTCACACTAGTGCTGTTATCAAATTCTTATCCGTTCTTACCACGCACACAGGGGCGAACTGCAACCAACCGGTGGAACTTGTGAAAGATTGGAGGAGCGATTGCCTGGAGAAACAAAAGCTGCTCGTCGTAGAACTATGTGGATTTTTGGGAAGGCTGCACTCAAATGAAGGATTAGCACAATCAAACAATAATGCAAAGTTGAAATATAGTGCCAAACACGTAACAAGAGTTGCTGGTAACAAGGGAAACCGAAAGAACAGAGGCAAAGAAACGGCCAAGGTGGAGAGGGCGCACCTCGTTTGTTTTTCTATTTTTTTGCAGGGTGCCCCAAAATTGATAATATGAACACAGAGGATTGCAAACAGCAAATTGCGGCACACACTTTTTCCAAAAGTACAGGGGTATTCCGGTAAAAAAAAGAAGAAGGAGAGATACCAGAAAAATGTAAGGCGAACCTCAGAAAAATGTACCAAGAAGGAGAGATACGGATATGAAAAGCTGGCACGGGATGCGTGGGGGGGTGCGGTATGCGTGGGGGGAGGAGTGCGGAGTTGCCCCGGAGTGTCATGACCCAGGGGGGTTCACGGCACGCGCAAAGGGAGTTTCCACCGAAACAAAACCGGATCACCTTCCTTCTCCCTGTTGGATTCTTTTTTTTTTTTGCTTCTTTCCTTTTTTTTGCACTTTCCTTTTTTTTGATTGCTTTCTATCTTTCTTTTTTTTTGGACAGGGGAGGGGGCGATCGGAGGGGTGGGATGGCACGGCGCGGTTGTCGCGAAGGGGGGTGGTGGGCGTGGCGTGGTAGGGTTGGCAAGCAGCGGAACGGCGGCGGCGGCGAAAACTAGGGTTAGAGGAAAAACGAGAAACAAGAGATTAAACACAAGTAACCAGCAACAATTGAACGAGTAGGCACACAAATTCAACAAAGACACTTATTGATGCGAGGCTAAACGGTTGCTGGGACAAGGATCTAACCTGAAATAAATTTGTTTTGGTTTTTGTGGACTGTAGGAAGGGAAAAACACTCGGTAAAACTCACCGATCAACCTGGAAAGCTGATACCACTTGATAGAGTCGGAGTGCCCGATCTTTCGGTGAGTAGAGATAAATTTGACTTGGTGGAAGTTGATAGAGTCGGAGTGCCCGATCTTTCGGTGAGTGGAGATAAATTCGATTTGGTGGAAGTAGACCCTCACGATCCGACTACGACGAGCGAACCCGAAGCGCCAATGCAATCGCTGAACCAACTCCCGATGGTTACCAACCTCGCTGGTGCGAGATCAGCCTGATCACGAAGATCGATTCCTGTCCGCAATCGAAGAACGAACAAGAAAGAGAGGCGAGCAATCTAAATATCACTCGAAGGTGGAGTTCTGAATCACAAGGACAGCGCGTATTTGCGCGTGTTCAAGAGTAGCTAAAGCTAGATGTAAAACAAAACTCAAGTCGTAAACAAAAAGGACTCGGACTAAATAAAGGGGGCGCAGCCCCTGGAGTCCGAAGGAGTCACGGCGCCCAACCCTAGGCGCCCCACCTGGGCTGCCCTGTTGGGCCATCTTCTTATTCCGATGGGCCTTCGTTCCTTAACAGCATGATGAAGTTTAATTCTCTCGCACGGGCTCGAGTGATTGGCCCAACTGGAGGAGCAACTGGAGGCGCCTGAGGTGCTGCTGGTGTAGATGTACTCGTGGTGTCCTCATCATCCTCCCCTTCTTGAACTGAAGTCGTCCTCGACGGCAACTCCTCATCTTCGCCCACATACGGTTTCAAATCTGCAACATTAAAACTCGTGGAAACACCAAACTCCGCAGGCAGGTCAAGGATATAAGCATTATCATTAATCTTGGTTAGCACTTTAAAAGGACCAGCCGCACGTGGCATCAATTTAGAACGACGTAAGGTAGGAAAACGGTCCTTCCTCAAATGCAACCAAACCAGATCACCCGGTGCAAAAGTAACATGTTTTCTCCCTTTACTACCCGCAACCTGATATTTAGCATTAGCAGCAGCAATGTTTTGTTGAGTTTGCTCATGCAAGCTAATCATTTGATCAACATGTGCAGCGGCATCTATGTGTGGGGTGTCCTCGGCATCAAGTGCAAACAAATCAATAGGCGCCCGAGGAATATAACCATAAACAACTTGAAAAGGACACATCTTTGTAGAAGAATGCGTTGCATGATTATAAGCAAACTCAACATGAGGCAAGCAATCTTCCCAACGTTTCAAGTGTTTATCTAAAACAGCCCTAAGCATAGTGGACAAGGTTCGATTAACCACCTCAGTTTGTCCATCAGTCTGAGGGTGACAAGTAGTGCTAAACAGCAATTTAGTTCCCATTTTATTCCATAGTGATCTCCAAAAATGACTGAGAAACTTAGCATCACGATCAGAGACTATTGTATTTGGAATACCATGCAAACGAATAATCTCGCGAAAGAACAATTCAGCAACATTGCTAGCATCATCAGTCTTATGACAAGGTATAAAATGAGCCATTTTGGAGAAACGATCAACAACCACAAAAATACTGTCCCTCCCCTTCTTAGTTCTAGGCAATCCCAAAACAAAGTCCATAGAAATATCAAGCCAAGGGGAAGTAGGAACAGGCAAAGGCATGTACAAACCATGGTTGTTTAATCGTGACTTAGCTTTCTGGCAAGTAGGGCAGCGGGCAACAAGGCGCTCAACATCAGCGCGCATCCGGGGCCAAAAGAAGTGGGCAGCCAGCACTTCATGCGTCTTGTAGACGCCAAAGTGCCCCATGAGACCGCCTCCATGCGCTTCCTGTAACAACAAACGACGAACCGAGCTAGCTGGAACACACAGCTTGTTAGCGCGAAACAGGAACCCGTCCTGTATGTGAAATTTGCCCCATGGTTTGCCATGAATACAGTGGCCGAAAGCATCTTTAAAATCAGCATCATGCACATATTGATCCTTCACAGTTTGCAAGCCAAAGATTTTAAAATCTAACTGTGACAGCATGGTATAGCGACGAGACAAAGCATCAGCAATGACATTTTCCTTCCCGCTCTTGTGTTTAATAATGTAAGGGAAAGACTCAATGAATTCTACCCATTTAGCATGACGACGGTTCAGGTTTGTTTGGGTACGAATATGTTTTAAAGCCTCATGATCAGAATGAATTATAAACTCACGATGCCAAAGGTAGTGCTGCCAAGTATGCAAAGTGCGCACTAAAGCATAAAGCTCCTTATCATAAGTAGAATAATTCAAGCTAGCACCACTTAATTTTTCGCTAAAGTAAGCAACCGGTTTTCCTTCTTGTAATAAAACAGCACCTAGCCCAATACCGCTAGCATCGCATTCAAGCTCAAACACTTTAGTAAAATCAGGCAACTGCAAGAGAGGAGCATTGGTTAACTTATCTTTCAAGGTGCTGAACGCAACCTCTTGTGTATCACTCCAAGCAAAGGGAACATCCTTCTTTGTAAGCTCATGTAGAGGCGCTGCAATGGAGCTAAAATCACGAACAAACCGACGGTAGAAACCTGCAAGGCCAAGAAAGCTTCGAATTTGTGTAACCGTTGTCGGTGTAGGCCACTCCCGAATGGCATCAATCTTGCTGCTATCCACCTCAATGCCCTGTGGAGTAACAACATAGCCAAGAAACGAGACACGTTGTGTGCAAAACATGCATTTTTCGAGGTTAGCAAATAAATGGGCCGCACGCAATGCATCAAAAACAGCACGCAAATGTTCTAAATGCTCTTCCATAGACTTGCTGTAAATGAGGATATCATCAAAATAGACAACTACAAACAATCCTATGAAGGGCCTTAGAACTTCATTCATCAAACGCATAAATGTGCTGGGAGCATTTGTCAAACCAAACGGCATAACCAACCATTCGTATAACCCAAATTTCGTTTTAAAAGCCGTTTTCCATTCATCACCTAATTTCATGCGAATCTGATGGTAGCCACTACGCAAATCAATCTTAGTGAAAATAATGGCACCACTAAGCTCATCTAGCATATCATCAAGGCGTGGTATAGGGTATCGGTAGCGAATGGTAATGTTATTAATAGCACGACAGTCTACACACATACGCCATGAGCCATCTTTCTTTGGAACAAGTAACACAGGAACGGAGCAAGGGCTAAGAGACTCACGAATATAACCCTTGTCAAGCAATGCCTGTACCTGGCGCTGGATTTCCTTCGTCTCATCCGGATTTGTACGGTACGGTGCGCGGTTCGGAAGCTGTGCGCCGGGAATGAGGTCGATCTGGTGCTCAATGCCACGAAGTGGTGGAAGTCCCGGTGGCAAATCTTTTGGAAAGACATCAGCGTACTCCTGCAAAATGTTAGCAACCGCAGGGGGAATATCCAAAGATGGTGCATCATCAAGTGAAACGAGCACACTAGAGCATATAAGGGCATAGCATGGCAAAGGAGCATCGCGTAACTCATCAAAATCAGCACGTGTGGCAAGCAAAACAGGAGCATTCAACTTGATTTCAGAATTAAGAGATGTCGATGGTTCAAGTTGTTTAGCAGTTTTAGCAGCTCTAGCAAGATCATCTTTAAGAATTTGTTCAGGTGTCATTGGATGTATAATTATTTTCTGACCCTTAAACATGAAAGAATAGTGGTTTGAACGACCATGATGCAAGCTATCAGTATCATATTGCCAAGGTCGCCCAAGTAACAGAGAGCATGCTTCCATGGGAATAACATCACAATCGACAAAATCAGAATAAGCACCCATGGAGAAAGGAACACGGACTGAGCGAGTAATTCTAATTTTCCCACCATCATTAAGCCATTGAATGTGATATGGATGTGGATGCTTACGAGTGGGTAAAGACAACTTTTCAACCAGCGTGGTACTCGCCAAATTGTTGCAGCTGCCGCTGTCGATGATGATGCGAATCGACCGCTCCTGCACAACGCCCTTGGTATGGAAAAGAGTGTGTCGCTGATTCTTCTCGGACGGGGCGACCTGTGTACTAAGAACACGCTGCACAACAAGACTTTCATACCTATCGGCGTCGCCCGGGTTGACATGTACCTCCATAGCTGCATGGTCAGTGGCAAGCATCGCATGTCGAATATCTTCAGAATCACTAGCGGAAGAGTACTCACCATCGTCACGAAGAAGCAAAGTGCGCTTGTTCGGACAGTCCCGAATCACATGGCCGAATCCTTTGCAACGATGACACTGAATATCCCGTGTACGGCCTGTGGGAGGGGCGGCGCCTGTGGAAGGGGCAGCGCTTGCAGGTTTTGCCGTTCGCTCGCGCGGTGTAGTGGTGGGCGTGGGTGGCGCAGGGAGAGCGGGTGCGGAGTTGGATGGCGAGCTTCTTCCTGCAAAAGAGTTAGAATATGTCTTCGAGCGGCGTCCCTGCACTTCACGTTCAGCTTTGCAAGCATATTCAAATAATGTTGTCATATCTGTGTAGTCCTTATAATCAAGTATATCCTGAATTTCGCGGTTCAAACCACCACGAAAACGGGCCATAGCAGCGTCGGTTTCCTCCAATAACCCACAACGAATCATTCCTATTTGTAATTCCTGGAAATATTCCTCAACAGATTTGGAACCTTGCTGAAAACGTTGCATTTTATTAAGCAAATCGTGAGCATAATAAGAAGGCACAAATCTGTGGCGCATAGCAGTTTTTAATTGCTCCCAAGTGGTTGGAATGGTATTGGGATGTTTGTGTTTATATTCACGCCACCAAATTAAAGCAAAATCAGTAAATTCACTAATAGCAGCTTTAACTTGAGAATTAGCAAGAATATCATGGCATGAAAATTTCTGTTCAACTTCTAATTCCCAATCAAGATAGGCAGCAGGATCATATTTGCCATTAAAAGGTGGAATTTTAAATTTAATCTTGGAAAAGGAATCATTACCACCGGGACGGCGTGGCACGCGGCGGGCACGGCCTCGGCGGTCGCCATCATCCTGGTCCGAGTCACCACCATAACCCTGCTGCAACTCTGCGACTGTTGTGTGCAATGCATCGAGTCTTGCCACAACTGAATCGAGTGTGGCCTTAGCGGCCGTCTGTGCAAGGTCGAGCTGATCACACCGCTCGGTCGTCGAGGAGATCGTCGAGTCTAGCCGTTCATGAATCGTCTGAATGTCGGTAACAAGCCCTTCAACTTGCGCTCGTATGCCCTGCAGCTGGTTAGCCCCCGCGTCGACATCATCTGCCATGGTTAGCGCAAAGACAAGAACAAAAGCAACGACAAAATAGGGGTGTAACAGCTCACAAGGCGCTCACACTAGTGCTGTTATCAAATTCTTATCCGTTCTTACCACGCACACAGGGGCGAACTGCAACCAACCGGTGGAACTCACGAAAGATTGGAGGAGCGATTGCCTGGAGAAACAAAATATGCTCGTCGTAGAACTATGTGGAGTTCTGGGAAGGCTGCACTCAAATGAAGGATTAGCACAATCAAACAATAATGCAAAGTTGAAAGATAGTGCCAAACACGTAACAAGAGTTGCTGGTAACAAGGAAAAATCGAAAGAACAGAGGCAAGGTGGAGAGGGCGCACCTCTTTTTTTTTTTTTATTTCTGTTTTTTTTTTTTTTCACAGAGGGTGCCCCAAAACTGATAATATGAACACAGAGGATCTCAAATATCAAAATGCGGCACACACTTTTTCCGAAAGTACAGGGGTATTCCGGTAAAAAAAAGATACTCTCTCTCTCTCTCTCTCTAGAGTAAGGCGGACCTCAGAATAATAAAGGACCAAGAAAGAGAGATACGGATATGATTGAAAGAATGTGCGAGGCTAAACGGTTGCTGGGACAAAGGATCTAACCTGAAAAAAATTTGGCGCGCGCAAAAAGAGTTTCCACCGAAACAAATCCGAATCACCTTCCTTCTCCCTGTTGGATTCTTCTTCGTCTTTTTTTTTTTTTTGCTTCTTTCCTTTTTTTTTTTTTTTTGCACTTTCCTTTTTTTTTCTGATTGCTTTCGATCTTTTTTTTTTTTGACAGGGGAGGGGCGATCGGAGTAGTGGGATGGCGCGGCGCGGTTGTCGCAGGGAGGTGCGGTGGGCGCGGCTGGTAGGGTTGGCGAGCAGCGGAAAGGCGGCGGCGGCGAAAACTAGGGTTAGATGAAAAAAACGAGAAACAACAGATTAAACACAAGTAACCAGCAACAATTGAACGAGTAGGCACACAAATTCAACAAAGACACTTATTGAAAGAATGTGCGAGGCTAAACGGTTGCTGGGACAAAGGATCTAACCTGAAAAAAATTTGTTTTGGTTTTTGTGGACTGTAGGAAGGGAAAAACACTCGGTAAAACTCACCGATCAACCTGGAAAGCTGATACCACTTGATAGAGTCGGAGTGCCCGATCTTTCGGTGAGTGGAGATAAATTCGATTTGGTGGAAGTAGACCCTCACGATCCGACTACGACGAGCGAACCCGAAGCGCCAATGCAATCGCTGAACCAACTCCCGATGGTTACCAACCTCGCTGGTGCGAGATCAGCCTGATCACGAAGATCGATTCCTGTCCGCAATCGAAGAACGAACAAGAAAGAGAGGCGAGCAATCTAAATATCACTCGAAGGTGGAGTTCTGAATCACAAGGACAGCGCGTATTTGCGCGTGTTCAAGAGTAGCTAAAGCTAGATGTAAAACAAAACTCAAGTCGTAAACAAAAAGGACTCGGACTAAATAAAGGGGGCGCAGCCCCTGGAGTCCGAAGGAGTCACGGCGCCCAACCCTAGGCGCCCCACCTGGGCTGCCCTGTTGGGCCATCTTCTTATTCCGATGGGCCTTCGTTCCTTAACAGCATGATGAAGTTTAATTCTCTCGCACGGGCTCGAGTGATTGGCCCAACTGGAGGAGCAACTGGAGGCGCCTGAGGTGCTGCTGGTGTAGATGTACTCGTGGTGTCCTCATCAGAAGTAGACCCTCACGATCCGACTACGACGAGCGAACCCGAAGCGCCAATGCAATCGCTGAACCAACTTCCTGTGGTTACCAACCTTGCCAGCGCAAGATCAGCCTGATCACGAAGATGGATTCCTGTCCGCAATCGAAGAACGAACAAGAAAAAGAGGTGAGCAATCTAAATATCACTCAAAGGTGGAGTTCTAAATCACACAAGGACAACGCGTATTTGTGCGTTTTCAAGAGTAGCTAAAGCTTGATGTAAAACAAAACTCAAGTCGTAAACAAAAGGGACTCCGACTAAATAAAGGTGGCACAGCCCCTGGAGTTCGGAGGAGGCGCGACGGTAGGAGGGGGGCGCGCGCGACCAGGGGGTGGGCCGCGGCTCCCAACCCTAGGCGCCCCACCTGGGCTGCCCTGTTGGGCCATCTTCTTATTCCGCTGGACCTTCATTCCTTAACAGCATGATGAAGTTTAATTCTCTCACACGGGCCCGAGTGATTGGCCCATCTAGATGATCAACGGTAGGCGCCTGAGGTGGAGGAGCAACTGGAGGCGCCTGAGGTGCTGCTGGTGTAGATGTACTCGTGGTGTCCTCATCACCTATCCAGTAGTTGAGACTCGACTAGAGGATATCCCGGTTGTCTGCGAGTATCCTGATGTGTTTTCGGATGACTTGTCAGGCATGCCACCAAATAGAGATATCGAGTTTACCATTGAACTGCAACCCGGCACAGCACCAATCTCAAAGAGGCCATATCGAATGCCACCCGCAGAGCTGTCAAAATTGTTTGTGAAAAAGAAGGACGAGAGTCTGCGTTGTGTTGACTACCAACCTCTCAATGCAGTGACAATAAAGAATAAATATCCATTGCCCCGCATTGATGTTTTGTTAAATTAGTTAGCTAGAGCTAGAGTATTCTCCAAGATTGATCTTCGCTCCAGCTATCATCAGATCAAGATCGGATCGTGTGATATTCCCAAGACTGCCTTCTTGACATGGTATGAACTCTACGAGTACCTGGTTATGTCATTTGGGCTCACTAATGCACCTGCTTATTTTAGGTATCTCATGAATTCGGTGTTCATACCTGAGCTTGACAAATTCGTCATGGTATTCATTGATGATATCCTGGTGTACTTGAAGAATGAAGAAGAACATGCAGAGCACCTTCGTATCGTTCTTCAACGCTTAAGGGATCATCAACTATATGCCAAATTCTCCAAGTGCGAATTTGGGTTGGATGGTATTAAATTTTTAGGACATACTATATCCAGCAACGGTATAGCAGTTGACCCCAATAAAGTGCAAGAAGTGATGGACTGGAAGCCGCCCACTTCAGTTATTCAAATTTTGAGCTTTCTCGGTCTAGCAGGCTAATATTGGTGATTTATTCCAGATTTTTCAAAGATAGCTAAGCCTATGACTGAATTGTTAAGGAAGGGAGTAAAATTTGTGTGGAGTGACAAATGTGAAGAAGCTTTCCACACATTGAGGATATTATTGACCTCCGCACCAGTTCTAGCTCCGCCCGACACAACTAAGTCGTTCAACATTTATTGTGATGCCTCCAACACTGGACTTGGATGTGTTCTTATGCAAGACAACCGAGTCATTGCCTACGCCTCATGAGCGTTACGGCCACATGAGCTAAATTATCCTACACATGACCTTGAGTTAGAAGTAGTTATACATGCCTTGAAGATATGGAGACACTATCTCATGTGGACTCATTGTAATATCTATACGGATCACAAAAGCCTCAAATATGTCTTCACTCAAACTAATCTGAACATGCATCAAAGAAGATGGTTGGAATTGATCAAGGACTATGATCTGGAAGTGCACTATCATCCCAGCAAAGTAAATGTAGTTGCGGATGCTCTCAGCCGCAAGGCTCATTGCAATTGCTGGTCGGCAACCAACTTCACCGAGACGTTATGCAGTGCACTATCATCCCAGCAAAGTAAATGTAGTTGCGGATGCTCTCAGCCGCAAGGCTCATTGCAATTGCTGGTCGGCAACCAACTTCACCGAGACCTTATGCAGTGCACTATCATCCCAGCAAAGCAAATGTAGTTGCGGATGCTCTCAGCCGCAAGGCTCATTGCAATTGCTGGTTGGCAACCAACTTCACTGAGATGTTATGCTATGAGATGAGGAAACTCAATTTGGAGATTGTTCCTTCGAGTACATTAAAACCATATCTCAGTTGAACCTACCCTACACGATCAGATAGTCATGTCACAGTTAGCAGACAAAGAAATAAAGCTCATCAAGAAGAAACTTGCATAGAAAGATGAAGGCTATAAGCATTTCCGCCAAGATTGGCAAGGAGTTGTATGGTACCATGGTAGATTGGTTGTACCAAATGCTACCAATCTCAGGAAGCAGATTATGGATGAAGCACATCTGTCTAAATTTTCAATTCATCCCGGTAGTACCAAGATGTACCATGACCTCCGGCAAAATTTCTGGTAGAGTGGGATGAAACCAGATATTGCACGCTATGTCTTGGAATGCGACACATGTCAGCGAGTCAAGGCAAGCCACTTGAAGGTAGCTAGCACTCTACAACCGCTACCTATTCCCTCGTGGAAGTGGGAGGATATAATCATGGACTTCATAGTCGGATTGCCTAATACCTCTCGCAAGCATGATTCCATATGAGTTATAGTGAACAGACTTACCAAGAAAACGCATTTCCTTCCTCTACACACCACTTACACCACACGGAAGTATGCGGAGCTGTATCTTGATCGAATTGTTTCCCTACAGGATGTGCCAAAAATGATCATCTCGGATTGAGGTATTCAGTTTGTAGCACGCTTTTGGTAACAATTACAGTCTTCACTTGGCACTAAGCTGATTCGTAGCTCAACGTATCACCCTCAGACAGATGGACAAACTGAGAGGGTCAATCAAGTATTGGAAGATATGCTACGCGCTTGTGTCATCCACTACGACAAGAGCTGGGATAAATGTTTGGCTTTGGCAGAGTTCTCATATAACAATAGCTACAAAGCTAGCTTGAAGATGGCACCTTTCGAAGCCTTGTATGGTCATAGGTGTCGAACTCCGCTTGGTGACTAAAGCGGAAGAGAAGGTGAGGATTATCTAGAAAAACCTTAAAGCTGCTCAGTCCTGACAGAAGAGCTATTCTGAAAAAAGGAGGAGGCCTATACAGTTTGAGCTTGGCGATCATGTATACCTCCAAGTGTCCCTGACCAAGGGTGTATAACGTTTCGGAATTAAAGGAAAACTAGCTCCCCGCTATATTGGTCCATATGAGGTTATGGAAAATTGTGGACCCGTAGCGTATCAAAATAAACTCCTTGAGAAGCTTGCAGCGATACATGACATTTTCCATGTTTCGTAACTCAAGAAGGGTGTTCGAGTTCCAACAGAAATTCTTGCACATGAGGAATTGGAAATCTAACCTGATTTATCTTACGTGGAGTATCCTATTAAAATCCTCGACCGGAAGGAAAGACACACTCGAAGACAAGTGGTGAGAATGTTCAAAATTTAGTGGAGTAATCATACAGAAGATGACGCGACATGGGAAACAGAGGAGTACCTCAACGCTAACTTCCGAGGTTTTCTTTTCGATCCAGGAGGTACGTTGCACAAACCACACTAGCCTTTTCACTCAAATCTCGAGGTGAGATTCCTTTAAGGGGGGTAGGTTGTAACAACTCTAGTTAAGCTAAACTTGGTTAAGCTGGAATAGGAGGCTTAGACTCTAATCTAGCAAGTGAAAGGTCAATTTTGCCCTCAAAAGTTCAAATTGGGGTTTAATTTGAAACTTGAAATTTTATATAGGAAATTAAAGGTTTGTCAAACTAAAAGTTGTAGAGTTTTACATTTATAAGAACTTTCCTTATTAGCACTTTTGCTAGTTTGGAGTGAAAGAAGTTCAAACACTAGAATCAAAATCAGTAGTAATTGAAACTCACTTCAAAAACTCCAAGTGCTGAAATCAGTGAAAAACCTTAACTTGGTAGTCCTGTTTCTCACAAATTCATATAAGAACTCAATTCAAACCCTTTATACAAGTAAGTGCTTTAGGTCCTTTACAACTTCAATTAATAGAGTTTGGACAAAATCTGCACAAAAACCCTTAAAAGTTGAGGTCAAAGTCGACCAAAATGGTCAACTCGGCCCAAACCTGAAACTGGTGCTAAGTCTGAAATTTTGGCGTTCTGCCAAACTTTGGGCCATTTAAAACTCAAATCTATTTCGAATTTGAGCTGGAACCTTTTGTAAAGTTTGAACTTTGGCTTGGGGACAACAAATCTTAGAAAGGGAAATTTTGAAGTGTAGTTGAAATTTTTTGTTTAAATCTCACTTAAACCCGAACCCTTCACCCTGTCTCACGTAACCCCCACACCAGATCGCGCATGGCGCGTGCCTTCCTAGCTCGCCACCGTTGCGTGGACGTCCCCCACCGGCGAGCCCACCGTGGCCTATCCGCGCCATGATGAGATGAGTTGACGTGCCGCCTTGCCCAATGACCTCGCGACCCTATCCTCCCCCAGCCCGAGCATCTCCTTCATCCAATGCCATGTCGCGCCCTGCCCATCTCTCTTCGCCACACCATGGCCGCGCACTAGCTAGCTCCGCTCTACCCAACCACGGCCCTAACGGTGACAACTCACAAGCCGCCTCCGCTAGTAGCCTCGCCCGATAAGGCGGATTCTTCACGCCCATATCCTGGCTGCCCAATGCCTGGAGGTCCCTTGCCCCGCAGCTCTGCACACTCCACCAATGGTTCCTGCGGCCAATAATCTAGCCACCAGCCGCTCCATAGCGCCCGGCTACCACGTTGAGCCCACCCATGCCTCCACGCCACCCCGCAGCATTGCCCAACTGCTATAAAAGGCAACCTTCCGCCGCCAGATGCTCTGCCCTGCCCGTGAACGCGCAAGCGCCCAACGAAGCTCTACTCCACCTCCCGCTCACCGCGAAGCTCGCTTATCCGCGCTACACTACCCCTCGCCGCCGCTTGCTCTAGCTCCACCACACCACCACGTAGCTTCTACCGCCGCTCGTTGCCCGCCAAGACTCTCGCCGGTGTCGGACCACTCGGGCACCGCCGCCACCACCGCACTTTCTTCCCTAGCGGCATTCGCCGTCGACAAGTCGCCGCAACCTGGTGAGCTCACGTGCTTCCCCCGTTGCTTGTTTGCTGGGATTAGCCCCTGAGTCACCGGATCGAGTAACGCCCGCCACCGTCCGCGCCATAGGGGCTTGGTTGTGAGCTTTTAGTTTTTGTAGGGGCCTGACTGTAAAACTTAAGGGCTTACCTATGAAACTTTAAAACTTCTAAGGGTCTAACTAAAAAACTACCCCGGTATATTTGAAATAAATTCTCAGAATATTGGATGAACTTTGGAAATGCACAGAAAAATACGAAATCAACTTTATGGAACTCAGTGTAATGTGTAGTTTCATAGAAAAATAAATTTGCCCATGTTACTTTTAGAAATAATGGTCTATAATTTTATTTCTTGTTTTGCCCATTTAAATCATAGTAAATCACAGAAAAATGTAAAAATAACAAAACCACCTCTGAGATGTTTGTTGCACTAAGAAGAACTTTAGGAAAATACTTTGCAGCATAGTTTGGAACTTTAAATCACAGTTTAACTTCTATCTGTGAAATCTATGGTTAAATTTATCTTTTTGCCTAGAGATTAATCTAGGGCAGAGAAAAATGTGAATGCACTTGGAGTAGTTCAGTTTGAAGTATAAATCTTAGGAAAAATATGAAACCCTGGTTGACACTTAATGAGACACACCTTCCTTTTTATGGATAGATAAATAGGGGATATATGTGGAAAATAGATGTCCTTCACTAAAAATCATGAAAAATTTACCAAAGTCTCTGTCACACATTCAACCCACTGCTAAAGTTTCACCCTCAGAATCACTGTAGATTTTGAGAAAAAAATGGTTTAGTACATGCTACCTTTGGGTAATGAAACAATTTTAATTATTTTTGTACTAGTCCAATGTATCCCAAATTTTTACAGTAACTCAGGGACGACATGATTGAGTTATTGCTAAATTCTTAGCATCATATGTTGCTGCTTGTATATGGGAACAAAATTTGGAAGATGAACCGATTTAAATGAATAAAAGAAAATGTTAAGTCATAGTAAGGTTAAAATGGTAATTTATGGAAGAGGTAAAAAAACATTTAGAAACATGATAACTTTCCAAATGAACCTTGAGAAACCCTAGAGTGACCCCACTTTCCTTTGTGAAGTCTAAATTATAAAACCTTAAATGTGTACAGAATCACCATCAAAGTCAGCCCCGAGTTTTATACCACAACACACCTTACTTCATGACGATAATGAAAGTCTAGAACCTTATTTAGGTGAATGTGGTCGAAATGCAATTTACACTTCAACAATAATTCATGTCTTGCATCCTGCATGTGAAAGCATGGAAAATTGAACTACCTGCATATGCATATCGTGTGGAAGTTAATATCACCGATGGAACCTACGAGCTCCACCCCACGCCGGAAGAGGAACCCACCGCCCGAGCCAGATAGAGACCCCGAAGAATAGCTAACTTTCTCTGAACCTGAAGGCAAGCCCCGGTGCATGATCCCCTGTGTTAAACTATTGCAATATGTTGATGCTTATGATTGTGCATTTACATTTCTAGGAGTTGATTGAAACCATAGATGCATGAAACTTAGTACCTTGATCTGGACCCTAGTTGCTAAAGTCGAGTAGATGCAATGCTAAATAGAACTGAGTAAAAGTCAAGTGATTGCCTGTCACTCGTGAGCTATAGTATAACCATAAGGATGATGGACGGGGCCAGGCTTTATTGTTCAGTACTTGGTGGTTTGCCTCGTCTATCTACTTAAAATGGACTAAGGTCGAAAAGTGATAGTGTTCGTGATCAAGTGTTTGAAAGTACTGATCTCATACCTAGTATGGGATGGGGCAGCCTAATACCTGATTGAACCAGGATATGAGTGTTTCATTCCACTGTCTCTGGAAACTAAGTTTTCCCCAGGTGCATCATGTAATGACAAGTGCAGTCACAGGACGGCAAAGGCCGGGACTATTGGGCTTTGTACCAAGGGAAGTGGACTCGACATGTGCCTGGGAATTGATGGCGATAGCTGACAAGTGAAGCGATCCGTTGTGGTGCGTGGATGTCGTGGGATTAGGTTCGCCATGCATTGTTAACAAACTCGATTCGAATTGTCTGCCTCTCACAGTTTGGGACTACTTGATCGCTATGCTGCACTGAGTGAAGGTGGAACATGATGGAAATATTAAACTTGATGCTTGTCATTAATTGTTTGAAAACTATGTTCGCTTAGTATAAGTTGCTAATTTAGATTGGTTAATGAACTTAGAACCTAAGCTAAAATGTTGAAAGTAAGGATCAACATTAGTCGCTTTTAGTAAAAACAAACCCATAGCCAAAGAGCTTGCATGTCTAGAAGTTAGTGGTTTAGCAACCACCGTCGGGTCAATCTTGCTGAGTATTACTTGCTCAGCCTTGCTTGAGGCATAACTATTCAGGTAATGTCGATAGTTTGGCTGCTAGCGTGACTTGGCCTACCCAGCTCCCTCCGGGTTGGACGGTCGAGTGGGATCCCTCCTTGGACGGTGAGGATAGGGGTTATTGATATCATTGTTGGCTTTGCCATGGTATTATGTACCAACATTTAGCTTCCGCATGTTTACTTCTTCATTGTTTACAACCTTGCAAACTCTATCTGAATTTTGAAAACTCTGATGTAATGAATTGTTGAACTACATCAATATGATAGGAATGTTGTAATCTTTGTAACCACTCACCTTCGTGTGAGCCATGCTTCTCGATCCTGAGTATGTGGTTTATCGGATGAAATCCGACGGTTATCATTGTTCTTTATAGAGCTAAAGGGTCAGGAAGCCAAACTCAGCAGTCAAGTGCTTGACTGGAGGAATGCTCATAGTTGCGTCGTCGACGAGGTTGAGCAGCTCAAGGCCTAGTTCGCGGAGGCAAGGGAGGACCGTGAAAAAGAGAGGAGTAGGTGATGAGACTTCGGGGTTATGTTGGTCGAGGCTATGCTTGCTGTCAGAAGTCATGCGACCACTTTGGAGAGGAAAGAGCAAGATCTCAAAGAGTTATCTGACGCAGCGCAGGCCTTGGTCTACGTGATGGATCCCCCCAAGGAAGGAGTGGAGTCCCGCCCCTTAATTGCGAGATTGAGGGATGCACCAGCCTAGATCACCAATATGTGGAAGTCTGTTTGCAAGCAGGTCTTGGAGATTGTAAAGTCTTTTTATCCAAAGGCAACTTGGCTTTGGTCGCACACTGATATGCACATGCCTATGCAACGCGTGTAGCAAGCTGTGTGGCCTGATCTTCTCGTAGGATCCGCGAACTTGATAACTTGTCGCTGCGAGACCTGGTGAAGAGGCAGTGCACCGCGAGGCTGTCCATGCGATGAACTACCGAGACAATCACCCTTACACGTACTGACGAAACAGCCCACGCAATCACGCCCTATAGACGTGAAGGCACAAACTGGGTGAACCGTAGTTCAACGTTCTACAACTCCCTCCGGAATCGAAAGAACAAGTGTTGCAAGCCTCTCAAGAGTCACACATAAACAAAACTCCATGAGTTTGTGTATTCTGAATTTAGCCAATCAAGATCTGAACTTTCATTGTCTAGTACAAGATATATATAAAGATAGGGGCATTCAGTTTGGAGTAAATGGCAGCATGCGCATGCACTAGTGGATTTCGTGGCTGGTTCGCGCGTCTTTCAGCTCCTGGCAGCAGTTACTAAAATGAGCATTACTCTTTATTGGGAAGTCCAAATAATGAACCGTTTGATGGACTGGAAAGTAGACTTGAAGACGCTTCCATCCACATATAGAACACCGTCTAATTCCTTGTATTCTGTCCACGGTGATGCTTGGAATTCGTACCATGTGTCAGTCATCTAGCTTCTGGTGGCATTCCCATGCAAAGGTGATGAACCACCATTTCATTCATGCACACCATAGGCTTCTTCATTCAAATGTCTAGGGGCTTGAATCCATCTTCATTACATGCTAGTTCATACACTCCATCATTCCTAAGGACATTGGAAGAAGAAATCAAAAGCATAGGCTCATTCAAGATAAACTGATTATTAAACATAAGGTTAGTGTTCACCTGAGAATGAATTTCCTTCTCCAATTGTTTAGCTCTACTTCTTGTAATCGGACCAGCTATATCAAGTGGAGTTTCATGTGAAGATGAGTGAATGCTAGGAATGTCCTCATTAGCCTCCCCCTCTTGAGAAGGAGTCATCCTCGACTCAGGCTCACCAACAAATGGAAGCAAGTCTTTGACATTGAATGTTGTACTCACATTGGAATATTCAGGTGGCAGCTCAATTTTTTAAGCATTATCATTTATCTTTTGGAGAACCTTGAACGGACCATCACCCCTAGGAGATAACTTAGTCTTGCGATGTTGGGGAAAACGATCCTTGCGTAGATGTAACCACACAAGGTCTCCTGGCTGGAATGCAACCTTCTTCTTACCTTTGTTTGCCTACTTTGCATATTGTGCTGATTTCTTCTCGATATTTTTCCTTGTCTCATCATGTAGTTTCTTGATAAAGTCTGATCTCTTTGATGCATCCCTGTTAACTTGTTCCTGCAATGGTAAAGGCAAAAGATCCATGGGAGTATGCGGTTTAAACCCATAAACAATTTCAAATGGACAAAAGTTTGTTGTGGAATGGATTGCCCTGTAATAAGCAAATTCAACATGTGAAAGGTAGTCTTCCCACTACTTCAACTTCTTTTTCAACACAGCACGCAACATGGTGGACAAGGTACGGTTGACAACTTCAGTTTGCCCATCGGTTTGCAGATGACAAGTGGTGGAAAATAAGAACTTCGTACCAAGCTTAGCCCAATAATGTCTTCCAAAACTAGCTTAGAAATTTTGTATCCCGGTCTGAAACAATAGTCCTTGGCACTCCATGTAAACGAACGATCTCCCTGAAAAACAAATCAGCAACATGTGAAGCATTGTCGTTCTTATGACATGGAATAAAACGTGCCATTTTAGAGAATCGGTCAACAACAACAAAGATAGAATCCCTCTCCCTCTGAGACCGAGGTAACCCCAAAAAAAAATCCATGGATATATCTTCCCAAGGTACATTCGGAACTGGTAATGGAGTATAAAGACCATGGGGATTAAGGCGGGACTTAGCTTTCAAGCAGATTATGCAGCGTGCAACATATCGCTGGACATCATGTCGCATATGTGGCCAAAAGAAATGATCGGAGAGCATGTCCAATTTCTTTTTGATGCCAAAATGACCAGCTAAACCACCAGCATGTGCTTCCTGCAAAAGAACTTGATGAATCAAGCAGGCTGGAATGCATAGTTTGTTAGTCCAAAATAAAAAACCATCATGCACATAATACTTGTCCAAGCCTTTTCCAGCAATGCAATGAGAGAAAGGTTCTTTAAAATCAGAATCAGCTGCATAGAGTGTTTTAATGGATTCCAAACCAAGCACTTTTGTATCTAATTGTGTAACCAAACCACATCTCCGTGATAAAGCATTGGCAACAATGTTATCTTTTCCACGCTTATGTTTTACAACATAGGGAAATGTTTCGATGAACTCAATCCATTTAGCATGTCTACAGTTTAGTTTGCCTTGACTTTTTAGATATTTCAAAGCTTCATGATCAGAATGGATGACAAATTCTTTAGGTAACAAATAATGTTGCCAAACTTTCAAAACTTGAACTAAGGCATAAAGCTCTTTATCATAGACAGAATAATTCAAATGTGGATCATTCAACTTTTTAGAAAAGTAGGCAACAGGTTTACCTTCTTGAAGTAGTACACCTCCTATGCCAATACCACTTGCATCACATTCGATCTCAAATGTCTTACCAAAATTAGGAAGCTGTAGCAGCGGTGCTTCACAAAGCTTTGTTTTTAGCTCATTGAAGGCTTGGTCTTGTTCATCACCCCACTTGAATGGAACATCCTTCTTTGTCAAATTGTTGAGGGGTGCAGCGATGGTGCTAAAATCTTTAACAAAACGCCTGTAAAAACTGCAAGACCATGAAAACTTCTAACTTGACTCACATTTGTAGGTGTAGGCCAATCCTTTATTGCTTTAATCTTTTCTTCATCAACTTGAATTCCATCTGCAGAAACAACAAATCCAAGAAAAATAACATGGTTTGTGCAAAATGTGCACGTAGCAATGTTTCCATTCAATTTGTCAGCTCTCAAAACAGCAAGAACTTGACAGATATGATCAAGGTGTTCATCAAATGATTTGCTATAGATTAGGATATCATCAAAATAAACAACAACAAATTTGCCAATGAAAGCTCTTAACACATGATTCATCAAACGCATGAAGGAGCATTTGCCAAACCAAAGGGCATCACAAGCCATTCATAGAGACCAAATTTAGTTTTAAATGCTGTTTTCAATTCATCACCTATTTTCATTCGAATTTGCTGATAACCACTACGTAAATCAATCTTGGTGAAAATAGTTGAACCACTCAGTTCATCTAACATGTCATCAAGCCTTGGAATGGGATGACGATATCGAACAGTTGTAGCATTGCTAGCACGATAATCAACACACATACACAAGAGCCATCTTTCTTTGGAACTAACAAAATAGGAACATTACATGGTGATAAGGATTCACGAACATACCCTTTGTCCAAAAGCTCTTTTACCTGTTGCTGAATTTCCTTTGTCTCTTCGGGATTGGTGCGGTAGGCTGGACAATTTGGAAGAGAAGCACCTGGTACCAAATCAATTTGATGCTCAATTCCGCGAAGTGGAGGAAGTCCAGCTGGTACCTCATTGGGAAAAACATCTTCGAAGTCCTGTAAAATATCAAGAACAACACTAGGCAGCGATGAAGGTAAATCGGTAGTTGAAAGTAGGACCTCCTTGTGCAAGAGCACAAAGAATGGGGCTGTGGTGTTCTTCACTTCTCTCAAATCACTCCTGCTCACAAATAAGCACTCATTTTGGCGTAGCTGTTTTGAAGTGGAATGAGGCTTTATGTGGCTGGATGGGGTAGGAGTCTCTCCCTTACTAGTGTTGTGGGCCTCACTTAATTTTCTTTTCTCAGATTCTTCTCTTTTCATGCGAGCCACATCTGAAGCATGTATCTCCTCTAGAGATAAAGGAACAAGAACAACCTTCTTGTCATTAGCAATGAAATTTTATTTGTTAGACCGTCCAAAATGCACCGAATCCACATCAAATTGGCAAGGCCGACCAAGCAGCAAATGGCATGCTTGCATGGGGACAATATCACAATCAACCTCTCCATGATAATCACCAATGAAAAATGACAAACAAATCATGGCTGAAACCTTAACTGTCCCGGAATTATTCAACCATTGCATATGGTATGGATGTGGATGGCGACGTGGCTGCAAACCAAGCTTCTCAACAAGCAAAGCACTAACAATATTATTGTAGCTCCCACCATCTATGATGAAATGGCACACTTGTCCTTTCACTTTACATCAGGACTGAAACAAATTATGGTGTTGTCCTTGTTCAGCAGCAACAAACTGAGTGGAAAGAACTCTCCTAACCACCAAAGAAGGTGATGGTGTATTCATTGTACAAGGCTCCAAATCAGGAAAATCAGCAAGCAACTCATCAAAATCAGCACTAGTAATCTCGTCAGAAGATGGAGAAATAACATCTTGTAACATGTCATTGTGAGCAAAAGTTGGAATAGGTTGAATGGCTAAACAATTCAGACCTAGCTCAAATGTACCATCCTCAGCTGAATACTCACAAGTATCAAGATTTAGGTGTGCAAATACATTGTTAAACTCTTCATCCTCTTCACTTTGAGAATCATAAGAACCATCAGCAAGTGCAATAATGGTATGCCGATTGGGACATTCAGCTTGTTTATGCCCATGACCACCACACTTAAAACATTCAATCTTGCTTGTCTTGCGTTGGGTGGCTTTAGAAGAAGAATTGGGGTGATTTGAATTGACAACTTTACCTTTCACATCCAATTGTTTGGAAGAAGTTGAAGCAGATCTAGTATCTCCACGAAAGGAAGATTTGGACATGGCAGCTCCTTGCTGCTGTGATTGAGGCCATGAAGTAGAATTTTTAGGAGATGAAAAGGAAGCATTATGTTTGTAAGACATAGCAAGTTGCCTGTCAGCCCTGTTTGCAAAATGAACCAATTCTGTGAGAGTTGTGTAATTGGTCATATCCACCTTATCAGCAATGGGCTTATTGAGACCAACCAAAAACCTAGCCATTGTTGATTCCTCATCCTCAGTTATCCCTGTATGAAGTAAGCACATTTCCAATTCCTGAAAATATTCATCAACACTGTGAGTACCTTGCACAAGATGTTTCAGCTTCAAATGTAGATCAAGAGAATAATATGCAGGAATAAAATGACGTCTCATTTCCCTCTTCATGTCTTCCCAAGTTATACGGTCATGCCCAATTCTATGATATTCAGTACGGATCTGATTCCACCAAGTTATGGCATAGCCTTTGAACTCAATGGCTGCAAGCTTTGCCTTCTTTTCAGCAAGGTATTCATACAAATCAAATATTTTCTCCACTTTGGTTTCCCATTCAAAATAATCATTAGCATTCTCCTTGCCGCTGAATGGAGCAATGGACACTTTAACCTTGCTCAAACAATCATCATTGTGATGTCGTTCATGATGACGCCGACGGTGATCACCATAATGACCATGGGCTCCAAAACGGCCAAAGTTGTCACCACCATGATCATCATATCCACCACGGCGACCATAAAGATCACCTCCATGTTCAGCACTATAATTTGAAAGCGTTTCAGCATCAAAATAAGTAGGATCACCAACTGGAACATGTCGTGCATGACCAAAACCAGCAGCAAATCCTCAGCCACGGCCACCACCACGGCCACCAGCACCGCCACCACCATGGTGATCGTCATCCTCATTATCATGAGGTGGAGGTTCCCCATGCTGTTGCTGAATGGATTGCTGAAGTTGTTGCATTCCTTGCATCAATTGACGCATTTGTTCATGCACCTCCTGAAGCTCTTGAGCAGAAATAGTATGGGAAAACGAGTCTTCATCACCAGCCATGTTAGTAACAAGGAGACAAAAACTAATAGGACAATGAATATGTGGAATCACTCCCTCACCACTTACAAAACAAGTTCTTTCTCTCCCTGAAAAGAGCAAGAACCGTGGTTGCAATCTGTAGTGGAAGAGTGATTGTAACAACGACGACGGTGCAACAACTCACGGTGCTTTTAAGTGGAGCTTGGTGGGGTAATATGTAAGTGGAATGCGTTGAAATGTAGTGATGCAAAACCGAATAATAATCCAAGAACACAAGTCTAAGTTGCTGAATATAAAAGAAAAGATGCACAAAGAAAGGAACAAGGTGTAGGAAGTGGATAGATGAACACCAATTGCACCAACCGAAACTTGTTGCTGCCCAAACCCCTTTTGCTGTACTGAACACAATTCTCTTTTATTTCTTTTCTTTCCTTTTTTTTTTGAACAAGAACTCGTTGTTTTCAGTCCTTCTTTTGACCCATATACATCTTTTCTTTTAACCTTTGTGACAAATGCAGCACAACTTTCAACGAAAGGGGGCGCATAAGGATCAATTAAGATGGATGGCGCAGCACAAAAACAAGAGACTCGGGTGGAGAATTTGTGGCGGGTAGAAAACAAGGGTGGGACGGGTGGGTTTGTGTTTATTTATATGCAGCAAGCAATGACGATCAGAGCAAGGGTGGGATGGGTGGGTACATGCAGCAAGCAATTTGATGATTAGAACAATGATAACAACTAGGACGATGTGGAAAAAAATTCAGAAACTAGACAAGTCTTAAAGGATTAAAACTCGATAAAGCAAACTACAAAATCAGTAGCACATATGAATTTAGGCTGTAGGTTTTCTTTTTGGCTATTAGTGGACACAAGGTATATAAACTCTTTCCTACCAAAAACAAGAACAGTCCTACTGAGGAAATGGAGGCTCTGTTACCAGATGATATGCACACGCCTATGCAACGCGTGTAGCAAGTTGTGTAGCCCGATCTTCTCGTAGGATCCGCGAACTTGATAACTTGTCGCTGCGTGACCTGGTGAAGAGGCAGTGCACCGCGAGGCTGTCCACGTGACGAACTACCGAGATAATCACCCTTCCACGAACCGATGAAACAGCCCACCCAATCATGCCCTATAGACCTGAAGGCGCGAACTGGGTGAACCGCAGTTCGGTGTTCTACAACTCCCTTAGGAATCGAAAGAACAAGTGTTGCAAGCCTCTCAAGACTCACGCATAAACAAAACTCCACGAGTTTGTGTATTCTGAATTTAGTCAATCAAGATCTGACCTTTCATTGTCTAGTACAAGATATATATAGAGATAGGGGTGTTCAGCTTGGAGTAAATGGCAGCATGCGCATGCACTAGTGGATTTCGTGGCTGGTTCGCGTGTCTTTCAGCTTCTGGCAGCAGTTACTAAAATGAGCATAACTCTTTATTGGGAAGTCCAAATAATGAACCGTTTGATGGACTGGAAAGTAGACTTGAAGACGCTTCCATCCACATATAGAACACCGTCTAACGCCTTGTATTCTGTCCATGGTGATGCTTGGAATTCGTACCATGTGTCAGTCATCTAGCTTCTGGTTGCATTCCCATGCAAAGGTGATGAACCACCATTTCATTCATGCACACCATAGGATTCTTCATTCAAATGTCCACAGGCTTGAATCCATCTTCATTCCATGCTGGTTCATACACTCCATCATTCCTAAGGACATTGGAACAAGAACTCAAAAGCATAGGCTCATTCAACATAAACTGATTATTAAACATAAGGTTAGCGTTCACCTGAGAATGAATTTCCTTCTCCAATTGTTTAGCTCTACTTCTTATAATTGGACCAGCTATATCAAGTGGAGTTTCATGTGAAGATGAGTGAATGCTAGGAATGTCCTCATTACACACGGTATCGCTAGAGATTGTAGTGATGAAGCGTACACGCAATATTTGGAGGATCTGGAGCCGGTCGCTGATTGTGTAGTAGGCTTTATTAGTTTGGAGTAGTCTCAGTTTTTTGTGTTGACTTGTAATTTTGCCAATGAACTTGATGTATTTGAACAAGTATCTACTATTTCTCTTGGGGTGCTAATCATTGTATATGCAATGAATACTTGCTTGCAAATCTCCAATGGGTAGTCTTGCAAGTAGTCATTGAGTTGGAAGTTAGTCTTCCATGTAGACCCCAATTATTGCAGATGGTTGCGGAGAGCGTGCATATTATCGTAGTAATCGTTGCATTATTTCCGTAAAGTTACAAGGACACACGAGTGTACTGTGAAGGACTTGTCGGTTTGTGTTCTGAACAATTCACATGCAAGTTTTGATTCTGCTCACACAGGCTTTCACGTGGTTTTTGTCCTTGTGAAGGAAAAGTTGAGTTATTGTGTAGTCACGGGTGCGCTATGCTGCCTAGCTTTCCGGCTATAAATAGTCCCCCCAGCTGTCGTTGCTAAAACATGGATCCGATTATAGCGATGGTTGGCCTTAGGTTGCTTCTCTTTGACAATAGAAAATTTCCAATGAGCACCCTGGTGCTAGAAGATTCCTCGTAATGAGGTTCCACATTCCCTCCACAAATCTCCACGCTAGGAGAGAGGACTGCGATGCTAGAAGAATCCTCGTAGGAGGATTTGCTGTGTGCTTGGTCTTTCCCCCTACTCTCTAGTAGTAACCATGCTGGAGCTCGTGAGTGAAGGATGATGAGCTTCACAGTCTTTATCCAGTTGTCTGGACAAGGATGGAGGTGTGGTGCCGACTGCTCACTCTCTCTGCAATGTTTCGGGATGAGACTCAAGTACATGATGTGTACTTGAAGTCCAATTCTGAGTACTTGCAGAGGGGAAAGGGTCTTGATGGAGGGTAGCAGGACTGGAGTGCGTGGAGCCCCTGTTGGAGGTATGCCCTAGAGGCAATCATAGAGATGATGATATTCCATTTGTATTCATGATTTGTATGTTGTGTTCATTGAATATCAATTGAAGGCTACTTGAATTGATTTGCAATTATGTGAATTGTATGTGAAACTCTTTACTTGTATGGTTATTCTAAAGTTGTCCCTAGTCGGAGTTCATGTGAGGACACACATGAATATTAGACTGGCACATGTATTAGTTGATGACTATGTTTCACAAGTCATGGACATGGAGATGTCGAACTAATAATGTGGACACATGTGGAGACATGTGCTAGGACTGACCCAACACGAGAAGTACTTCTCTCTTTAAACAACATATACGCTTTGTCCTTAGACCTGAGATTGTCGCATGTATTCTAGATGTGGGTCGACCTACTTAGGGGCTATCAAACGCTACGCCGTAACAGGGTAGTTATAAAGGTAGCTTTCGGGTTTGTCAAGAAGCATGCTATGAGACATGGTCAATCAAGATGGGATTTGCCCCTCTCTGATTGAGAGTGATATCTCTGGGCCCCTCGAGTGATCGGATCCGAAAATGCATGGCCATGCTACGTCCGGTTAAGAGTCAACCTACAAAGGGATTCTGAATCACAGGATCGAGAAAGAGCGGTCGGCTTGAAGCTAGACCAAATATCGTGATGCAAAGGGAATAGCATGTATATTATGTTGTGATGGTTCGTCTGATATGATCTTCGTGTGCGTATAGGAGTTGGCACGTCTTGCTAGAGGCCGCTACCGACTATTGGGCCGAGTAGGAGTACTCAGGCCATGTCTATACGTATCCGAACCCATAGGGTCACACACTTAAGGGGCTGGAAGCCCAATTCAGATCAGATCCGAGTTGGATTAGGTTTAGAAGTACTAATGGGCCTCGAATCCAGAGGCCCGTCAGGAACCTCTATAAATAGAGGGGTGGGGGCGCCCTAGGGTTCACACCTTTTCGCGAAACACACCTGCCGCGCCTCCCATGCCTACGCCTATTGCAACTCGCGGATCTAGCAGTCCGGCTTGTGACGCTTCCTCCCTGCACGTGTGGATACCTTGGAGGTGTTGCGCCTGCAGCACTTGGACGAGCCGCCGACGAGCCGACGACGAGCCGCGGCACCGGAGGCGATCTTGCTGCACGTGGACGAGCTGCTGAGGAGCTGCTGGACGTGACGTGATCGACTACGTACGACTACGTTGATCGACTACGTACGACTACGTGATCGTCTTCACTGCATCAACGCATATCTACATCTTCCGCACCAGTAGTGCGTCGAGTGGTAATCCCGTGATCCTTATGATGAGGACACCACGAGTACATCTACACCATCAGTACCTCAGGCGCCTCCAGTTGCTCCTCCACCTCAGGCGCCTATAGTTGCTCATCCAGTTGGGCCAATCACTCGAGCCCGTGCGAGAGAATTAAACTTCATCATGCTATTAAGGAATGAAGGCCCATCGGAATAACAAGATGGCCCAACAGGGCAGCCTAGGTGGGGCGCCTAGGGTTGGGCGCCGTGACCCCTTCGGACTCCAGGGGCTGCGCCCCCTTTATTTAGTCCGAGTCCTTTTTGTTTACGACTTGAGTTTTGTTTTACATCTAGCTTTAGCTACTCTTGAACATGCGCAAATACGCGCTGTCCTTGTTGATTCAGAACTCCACCTTTGAGTGATATTTAGATTGCTCGCCTCTTTTTCTTGTTCGTTCTTCGATTGCGGACAGGAATCGATCTTCGTGATCAGGCTGATCTCGCACCGGCGAGGTTGGTAACCATCGGGAGTTGGTTCAGCGATTGCATTGGCGCTTTGGGTTCGCTCGTCGTAGTCGGATCGTGAGGGTCTACTTCCACCAAGTCGAATTTATCTCCACTCACCAAAAGATTGGGCACTCCGACTCTATCAAGTGGTATCAGCTTTCCAGGTTGATCAGTGAGTTTTACCGAGTGTTTTTCACTTCCTACAGTCCACAAAAACCAAAACAAATTTTTTCAGGTTAGCTCCTTTGTCCCAGCAACCGTTTAGCCTCGCACATTCTTTCAATAAGTGTCTTTGTTGAATTTGTGTGCCTACTCGTTCAATTGTTGCTGGTTACTTGTGTTTAATCTCTTGTTTCTTGTTTTTCATCTAACCCTAGTTTTCGCCGCCGCCGCCGTTCCGCTGCTCGCCAACCCTACCAGCCGCGCCCACCGCACCTCCCCCCGCGACAACTGCGCCGTGCCATCCCACTACTCCGATCGCCCCTCCCCTGTCAAAAAAAAAAAGATAGAAAGCAATCAAAAAAAAGGGAAAGAAGCAAAAAAAAAACAAGAAGAATCCAACAGGGAGAAGGAAGGTGATTCGGATTTGTTTCGGTGGAAACTCCCTTTGCGCGCGCCGTGACTCCCCCTGGGTCACGACTCTCTGGGGCAAATTCCCCTCCCCCCCACGCATTCCGTGCCAGCCTTTCATATCCGTATCTCTCTTTCTTGGTCCTTTTTTATTCTGAGGTTCGCCTTACTCTTTTTTTTACCGGAATACCCCTGTCCTTTCCGAAAAAAGTGTGTGCCATAATTTGCTGTTTGTGATCCTCTGTGTTCATATTATCAGTTTTGGGGCACCCTCTGTGAAAAAAAAAACAGAAAGAAAAAAAAAAAGAGGTGCGCCCTCTCCACCTTTGCCTCTGTTCTTTCGATTTCCCTTGTTCCAGCAACTCTTGTTACGTGTTTGGCACTATAATTCAACTTTGCATTATTGTTTGATTGTGCTAATCCTTCATTTGAGTGCAGCCTTCCCAAAAATCCACATAGTTCTACGACGAGCAGCTTTTGTTTCTCCAGGCAATCGCTCCTCCAATCTTTCACAGGTTCCACCGGTTGGTTGCAGTTCGCCCCTGTGTGCGTGGTAAGAACGGATAAGAATTTGATAACAGCACTAGTGTGAGCGCCTTGTGAGCCGTTACACCCCTGTTTTGTCGTCGCTTTTGTTCTTGTATTTGCGCTAATCATGGCAGATGATGTCGACGCGGGGGCTAACCAGCTGCAGGGTATATGCGCGCAAGTTGAAGGGCTTGTCACCGACATTCAGACGATTCATGAACGGCTGGACTCGACGATCTCCTCGACGACCGAGCGGTGTGATCAGCTCGACCTTGCGCAGATGGCCGCTAAGGCCACACTCGACTCAGTTGTGGCAAGACTCGATGCATTGCACACAACAGTCGCAGAGTTGCAGCAAGGTTATGGTGGTGACTCGGACCAGGACGATGGCGGCCGCCGAGGCCGTGCCCGCCGCGTGCCACGCCGTCCCGGTGGTAATGATTCCTTTTCCAAGATTAAATTTAAAATTCCACCTTTTAATGGCAAATATGATCCTGCTGCATATCTTGATTGGGAATTAGAAGTTGAACAGAAATTTTCATGCCATGATATTCTTGCTAATTCTCAAGTTAAAGCTGCTATTAGTGAATTTACTGATTTTGCTTTAATTTGGTGGTGTGAATATAAACACAAACATCCCAATACCATTCCAACCACTTGGGAGCAATTAAAAACTGCTATGCGCCACAGATTTGTGCCTTCTTATTATGGTCGCGATTTGCTTAATAAAATGCAACGTTTTCAGCAAGGTTCCAAATCTGTTGAGGAATATTTCCAGGAATTACAAATAGGCATGATTCGTTGTGGGTTATTGGAGGAAAACGACGCTGCTATGGCATGTTTTCGTGGTGGTTTGAACCGCGAAATTCAGGATATACTTGATTATAAGGACTACACAGATATGACAACATTATTTGAATATGCTTGCAAAGCTGAACGTGAAGTGCAGGGATGCCGCTCGAAGACATATTCTAACTCTTTTGCAGGAAGAAGCTCGACATCCAACTCCGCACCCGCTCTCCCTGCGCCACCCACGCCCACCACTACACCGCGCGAGCGAACGGCCAAACCTGCCAGCGCTGCCCCTTCCACAGGCGCCGCCCCTCCCATAGGCCGTACACGGGATATTCAGTGTCATCGTTGCAAAGGATTTGGCCATGTGATTCGGGACTGTCCGAACAAGCGCACTTTGCTTCTTCGTGATGATGGTGAGTACTCTTCCGCTAGTGATTCTGAAGATACTCGACATGCGATGCTTGCCACTGACCATGCAGCTATGGAGGTACATGTCAACCCGGGCGACGCCGATAGGTATGAAAGTCTTGTTGTGCAGCGTGTTCTTAGTACACAGGTCGCCCCGTCCAAGAAGAATCAGCGACACACTCTTTTCCATACCAAGGGCGTTGTGCAGGAGCGGTCGATTCGCATCATTATTGACAGCGGCAGCTGCAACAATTTGGCGAGTACCACGCTGGTTGAAAAGTTGTCTTTACCCACTCGTAAGCATCCACATCCATATCACATTCAATGGCTTAATGATGGTGGGAAAATTAGAATTACTCGATCAGTCCGTGTTCCTTTCTCCATGGGTGCTTATTCTGATTTTGTCGATTGTGATGTTATTCCCATGGAAGCATGCTCTCTGTTACTTGGGCGACCTTGGCAATATGATACTGATAGCTTGCATCATGGTCATTCAAATCACTATTCTTTCATGTTTAAGGGTCAGAAAATAATTATACATCCAATGACACCTGAACAAATTCTTAAAGATGATCTTGCTAGAGCTGCTAAAACTGCTAAACAACTTGAACCATCGACATCTATTAATTCTGAAATCAAGTTGAATGCTCCTGTTTTGCTTACCACACGTGCTGATTTTGATGAGTTACGCGATGCTCCTTTGCCACGCTATGCCCTTATATGCTCTAGTGTGCTCATTTCACTTGATGATGCACCATCTTTGGATATTCCCCCTGCGGTTGCTAACATTTTGCAGGAGTACGCTGATGTCTTTCCAAAAGATTTACCACCAGGACTCCCACCACTTCATGGCATTGAGCACCAGATCGACCTCATTCCCGGCGCACAGCTTCCGAACCGCGCACCGTACCGTACAAATCCGGATGAGACGAAGGAAATCCAGCGCCAGGTACAGGCGTTGCTTGACAAGGGTTATATTCGTGAGTCTCTTAGCCCTTGCTCCGTTCCTGTGTTACTTGTTCCAAAGAAAGATGGCTCATGGCGTATGTGTGTAGACTGTCGTGCTATTAATAACATTACCATTCGCTACCGATACCCTATACCACGCCTTGATGATATGCTAGATGAGCTTAGTGGTGCCATTATTTTCACTAAGATTGATTTGCGTAGTGGCTACCATCATATTCGCATGAAATTAGGTGATGAATGGAAAACGGCTTTTAAAACGAAATTTGGGTTATATGAATGGTTGGTTATGCCGTTTGGTTTGACAAATGCGCCCAGCACATTTATGCGTTTGATGAATGAAGTTCTGAGGCCCTTCATAGGATTGTTTGTAGTTGTCTATTTTGATGATATCCTCATTTACAGCAAGTCTATGGAAGAGCATTTAGAACATTTGCGTGCTATTTTTGATGCGTTGCGTGCGGCCCATTTATTTGCTAACCTCGAAAAATACATGTTTTGCACACAACGTGTCTCGTTTCTTGGCTATGTTGTTACTCCACAGGGCATTGAGGTGGATAGCAGCAAGATTGATGCCATTCGGGAGTGGCCTACACCGACGACGGTCACACAAATTCGAAGCTTTCTTGGCCTTGCAGGTTTCTACCGCCGGTTTGTTCGTGATTTTAGCTCCATTGCAGCGCCTCTACATGAGCTTACAAAGAAGGATGTTCCCTTTGCTTGGAGTGATTCGCAAGAGGTTGCATTCAGCACCTTGAAAGATAAGTTAACCAATGCTCCTCTCTTGCAGTTGCCTGATTTTACTAAAGTGTTTGAGCTTGAATGCGATGCTAGCGGTATTGGGCTAGGTGCTGTTTTGTTACAAGAAGGAAAACCTGTTGCTTACTTTAGCGAGAAATTAAGTGGTGCTAGCTTGAATTATTCTACTTATGATAAGGAGCTGTATGCTTTAGTGCGCACTTTGCATACTTGGCAGCACTACCTTTGGCATCGCGAGTTTATAATTCATTCTGATCATGAGGCTTTAAAACATATTCGTACCCAAACAAACCTGAACCGTCGTCATGCTAAATGGGTAGAATTCATTGAGTCTTTCCCTTACATTATTAAACACAAGAGCGGGAAGGAAAATGTCATTGCTGATGCTTTGTCTCGTCGCTATACCAAGCTGTCATAGTTAGATTTTAAAATCTTTGGCTTGCAAACTGTGAAGGATCAATATGTGGATGATGCTGATTTTAAAGATGCTTTCGGCCACTGTATTCATGGCAGACCATGGGGCAAATTTCACATACATGACGGGTTCCTGTTTCGCGCTAACAAGCTGTGTGTTCCAGCTAGCTCGGTTCGTCGTTTGTTGTTACAGGAAGCGCATGGAGGCGGTCTCATGGGGCACTTTGGCGTCTACAAGACGCATGAAGTGCTGGATGCCCACTTCTTTTGGCCCCGGATGCGCGCTGATGTTGAGCGCCTTGTTGCACGTTGCACTACTTGCCAGAAAGCTAAGTCACGATTGAACAACCATGGTTTGTACATGCCTTTGCCTGTTCCTACTTCTCCCTGGCTTGATATTTCTATGGACTTTGTTTTGGGATTGCCTAGAACTAAGAAGGGGAGGGATAGTATTTTTGTGGTTGTTGATCGTTTCTCCAAAATGGCTCATTTTATACCTTGTCATAAGACTGATGATGCTAGCAATGTTGCTGAATTGTTCTTTCGCGAGATTATTCGTTTGCATGGTATTCCAAATACAATAGTCTCTGATCGTGATGCTAAGTTTCTCAGTCATTTTTGGAGATCACTGTGGAATAAAATGGGAACTAAATTGCTGTTTAGCACCACTTGTCACCCTCAGACTGATGGACAAACTGAGGTGGTTAATCGAACCTTGTCCACAATGCTTAGGGCTGTTTTAGATAAACACTTGAAACGTTGGGAAGATTGCTTGCCTCATGTTGAGTTTGCTTATAATCATGCAACGCATTCTTCTACAAAGATGTGTCCTTTTCAAGTTGTTTATGGTTATATTCCTCGGGCGCCTATTGATTTGTTTGCACTTGATGCCGAGGACACCCCACACATAGATGCCGCTGCACATGTTGATCAAATGATTAGCTTGCATGAGCAAACTCAACAAAACATTGCTGCTGCTAATGCTAAATATCAGGTTGCGTGTAGTAAAGGGAGAAAACATGTTACTTTTGCACCGGGTGACCTGGTTTGGTTGCATTTGAGGAAGGATCGTTTTCCTACCTTACGTCGTTCTAAATTGATGCCACGTGCTGCTGGTCCTTTTAAAGTGCTCACCAAGATTAATGATAATGCTTATATCCTTGACCTGCCTGCGGAGTTTGGTGTTTCCACGAGTTTTAATGTTGCAGATTTGAAACCGTATGTGGGCGAAGATGAGGAGTTGCCGTCGAGGACGACTTCAGTTCAAGAAGGGGAGGATGATGAGGACACCACGAGTACATCTACACCATCAGCACCTCAGGCGCCTCCAGTTGCTCCTCCACCTCAGGCGCCTACAGTTGCTCATCCAGTTGGGCCAATCACTCGAGCCCGTGCGAGAGAATTAAACTTCATCATGCTATTAAGGAACGAAGGCCCATCAGAATAACAAGATGGCCCAACAGGGCAGCCCAGGTGGGGCGCCTAGGGTTGGGCGCCGTGACCCCTTCGGACTCCAGGGGCTGCGCCCCCTTTATTTAGTCCGAGTCCTTTTTGTTTACGACTTGAGTTTTATTTTACATCTAGCTTTAGCTACTCTTGAACACGCGCAAATACGCGCTGTCCTTGTTGATTCAGAACTCCACCTTCGAGTGATATTTAGATTGCTCGCCTCTTTTTCTTGTTCATTCTTCGATTGCGGACAGGAATCGATCTTCGTGATCAGGCTGATCTCGCACCGGCAAGGTTGGTAACCATCGGGAGTTGGTTCAGCGATTGTATTGGCGCTTCGGGTTCGCTCGTCGTAGTCGGATCGTGAGGGTCTACTTCCACCAAGTCGAATTTATCTCCACTCACCGAAAGATCGGGCACTCCGACTCTATCACCTTATACGGCAGTTCTTCCTGGTTATACGCGGTAGAAACTTTGATTTGCGCTAGTGTAGCCTACCTCGTATCCCAACAGCCCCAGTATCTGTCTATGCCACCGCCAAGGGGAGGAGAAGGGTACAACTGCCTAGAGCGCACCTTCCTTGCATGCACTCCCCGCCTCTTGGTGTCTCCTCCTCCTCATCTATGAGTAGTCACTAGGCTCAAGTGTATCCTTGTGATATAATAAAAGCCTGGGACTTCTGTTGTAACTGCTAGTAGGCAGTTGCTTGCAGTTGTTGTTGTGCACTTATGTTGTACTCTGAATACTTCGACTTCTTAAAGTGGAGTTATCTATTGTAATCCTGCAAAATTTCGTAAATACGAAGATTGCATGTGAGAGATGAGATGAGTAGTTTTGTGTACTCTTTGTCTATCTGTTGTGACAAATTGATGCTTGTGGAACTGAGTAGTTCGTGTAGACTTGTTAGCCAAAAAATAGCTTGAACTACAGCTGTAAGCCACTGTATGAGTTGTAGAGAACTCATATAGACTTGTGCTGACAAGTCAAAAGCAGAGCGCTAGGGCTCATGGAGCTGAATAGCTCCAGATGCAACTGTCTCACTTTTGTTGAAACAGGTTGAAGTCAGAGTGCAGAGGCTCACTGAGATGAATAGCTTAAGTTGCAGCGGACCTGCCTTTGCGAGCCGCCAGACTTGTTCAAACAAGTCGAAGTCAGAGCATAGAGGTTCGTGGAGCTGAGTGACTCAAGTTGCAACTGACCCGCCTTTGCGAGGTGGTAGACTTGTTGAAAACAAGTCGAAGTCAGAGCACATAGGCTCGTGGAGCTGAGTAGCTCAAGTTGCAGCTCGCTCATCTTTGCGAGCCACTAAACTTGTTAAAAACAAGTCGAAGTCAAAGCGCAGAGGCTCATAGAGCTGAGTAGCTCAAGTTGCAGCTGAACCGCATTTGTGAGCCGCTAGTTGCAGGCAAAGACGAGTAGTCGTTAGTTGCCAATAGGAAATTTATTAATCAAAAATGAAAGATTGAGGCCGGTGGCCTGAGTACAGTGCCGCTTAGTCTGTTGACTATGGGTAGTAGCGACATAGGTGCTCAGTGTTCCAGGAGTTTGAGACTTCTTCGTTGGAGAGTTGTTGTAGCCTGTATGATCCTGGTCCTGTGACTTTGGACATGATGTAAGGCCCTTCCCATGGTGAGTTGAGTTTGTGTAGCCCCGTTGTGTCTTGAATGCGCTTGAGGACCATGTTGCCAATGTTGAAAGAATGTTCTTTGAAGTTGCGATCGTGGTAATGGCATAGTCCTTTAAGGTATCTTGCTGACTCTACGAGTGTTGCACAACGTGATTCTTCCAAGCTGTTGAGGTCTAAGGGCCTTGTTTCCTCTGCTGCCCCTTCGTCATATTGCTCAACCGCAGGGTATCTCCACGTGATGTCACTAGGAAGTATGGCTTCTGACCCGTAGACAAGGAAGTAGGGGCAATTGCCTAGTAGGCCTGCACAGTTGAGTACGTAGCCCCCAGAGAATGTTGGGTAGTTCTTTGATCCACTTGCCTCCTTTGATGTTACCAATGTTGTGTAGCCTTTTCTTGAGAGCTTCAAGTAACATGCCATTGGCACGCTCAACTTGGCTATTGGCTCTTGGGTGAGCGACGAAGACGTAACGAACGTCGAATCCGCTATTCATGCAATACTCCTAGAATTTGTGATTGTTGAAATTTGAGCCTAGGTTTGTGATAATTCTATTTGGAAAACCATAGCAGTGAACTATTTCATCCAGGAAATTGAGAACCCTGTCAGCCTTGGAGCATGTGTCTTATTTTACCTCAATCCATTTGGTAAACTTATCAATGGCGACAAGTACTCGATTGAATCCTCCTGTGGCTGTGGGGAGCAGACCAACCATGTCGAGCCATGTTGGAGGTATGGTGATGAGTTTATAGGCAGGGATATGTTGTTGCTTGGCCAAAAAACTAGCAGCCTTGACATATGTGGTCTAGTTCCATTGCATCTGCCAACGCAGTTGGCCAATAAAATCCTGCTCTGAAAGCTTTGCCTACTATTGTTCTTGAGGATGCAAGATTCCCGCAGATTCCTTTATGTATTTCCTCCAAGATGTCCTTGCCGTCTTCGTGAGTGATGCACTTCATGAGTACTCCTGAGGATGCTGCTCTTCTGTAGAGTTTATCTCCGACTAGAATGTAGCTTTTTCATCACCGTGAGACTTGTTCTGCCTGCGTCTTATCAGAAGGTAGCTTGTGCTCTTTAATGTAGTCGATAAAATGAGTCCTCCAGTCTACTTCGATCATCATGATCTCTCAGTCAAGTTCTGGTGGACCCTTATGGTGGTTGCTGGATTTATTTGTTCTGTTATGGACGGCTTGCGAAGTTTTGTGAACGAAGATTCCTGCTGGAACTTCCGTGTGTGTTGAACTCATTTTGGATAAGACGTCGGCAGCAACGTTGTGGTCACGGACTACATGGTGAACTTTGAGGCCTGAGAACTTGTTCTCTAGTTTGTGGACTTCCCTGTAGTATGCGTCAATGTTTTCCTTGTTGCGGTCCCACTCGTCGTTGACTTGATTGATGACTACTAATGAACCACCATAGACTAGTAATCTTTTGATACCCAGTGAGATTGCTAGGCGAAGATCGTGTAGTAATGCTTTGTACTCGGCTTCGTTATTTGACGCTTCCCAAAAGATTTGAAGAACGTACTTGAGTTGTTCGCCTATTGGGGATATTAAGAGTACTACTGCACCGGCTCCTTCATGCTTGAGTGATCCATCAAAGTACATGACCCAATGTTTAGGGCATTCTACTGGTATAGGCAATTGAATTTTCCCTCCGTTAAGCCATGAAATTGACTAAATCTTGGGATTTGATTGCTGTTCTGGATTTGAATTCCAAGGATAATGCTACGAGTTCTACTGCCCATTTTGATATTCTTCCCGTGGCATCCCGGCTGTGGAGGATTTCGCCGAGCGGGAAATCAGTGATGACGGATATGTTTTGTTCATGGAAATAATGTCGTAGTTTCTACGAAGTGAGTAGTATGGTGTAGAGTAGCTTCTGGACCGGTGGGTACCATGTCTTGGAGTCCGAGAGTACTTCGCTGATAAAGTATATTGGTCTTTGGACTTTGTAGACGTGACCTGGTTTAGACCGTTCGACTACTATTGCTGTTCTGACAATATGAGTGGTTGCAGCAATGTACAAGAGCAAGTCTTCATTTGGTGTTGGAGCTATGAGGATTGGTGGCTTTGACAGGAAATCTTTTAGCTATAACAAAGCCCTATCCACATCTTCTTTCCATTGAAACTTGTCTTGTCGCTTGAGTAATTTGAAGAAAGGTAGACCCTATTCTCCAAGTCTTGATATGAATCTGTTTAGGGCCGCCATGCAGCCTGTGAGCTTTTGCACATCTTTTACGCTGGATGGGGCTTGCATATTAGTAATGACAGAGATTTTCTCAAGGTTTGCTTTGATGCCTCGATGGCTGATGATGAACCTAAGTAGTTTCCCCGATGGTACACCGAAAACACATTTGGTAGGATTGAGTTTCCATCGGAATGCTCACAGGCTTGTGAAAGTTTCTTCTAAGTCTGCGATCAGATCGTCTAGATTTCTGGTTTCGACTACTACATCGTCCACGTAGGCTTCTACGTTGCGGTGTAGTTGTTTCTCAAAGCACATTTGAATTGCACGTTGATAAGTCGCTCCTGTGTCCTTCAGCCCAAAGGACATTGTCTTGTAGCAGAATGCTCTAAAAGGGGTGATGAACATGGTCTTGGCTTGGTCTTCTTCCTTAAGTGCAATCTGGTGATATCCCGAGTAACAATCGAGGAAACAGAGTAGTGCGCATCCAGCTGTGGAGTCGACTACTTGGTTGATTCTGGGAAGCCCAAAGGGATCTTTGGGGCAATGTTTGTTAAGGTCTGTGTAGTTGACACACATCCTCCACTTGTTGTTGTTCTTCTTTCGAACTAAAATTGGGTTGGCTAGCCAATCAAGGTGAAAAACTTCTTTTATGAAGCCTGCCATGAGTAATTTGGCTAGCTCATTCTTAATTGTGTCTCTTCTATCTTGAGAGAATCTTTGTAGTCACTGTCTTTTTGGAGTAGCTTTACGATCGATGTTGAGTGAGTGCTCGATCAGTTCCTTGGGCACACCTGGCATGTCGGCCGGTTTCCACGCAAAAATGTCTCGGTTTGCTCGAAGAAAACCGATGAGCGCGCTTTCCTATTTAGGGTCGAGACATGTTCCGATCAAGGCTGTTTTGGATGAGTCACCAGTCTTGAGGTCAATGGCTTTGAAGTCCTTGTCATTTTCTGGCTTGACTTTAGTTGCTCTTGACTTGTTATATGGAATTTTGAGTTCTACCGGGAGGAGCTTCTTTGATGCAGTGAAAACTTGTTGCATGGGACTGGGAACTTGAGTAGTCGCGGATATCTCAACAGCTTCCGTGTCACATTCATATGATCATTGCAGGTCTCCATGAAGGGATAGTTCTCCTTTCGGTCCAGGCATTTTTAGTAGCAAGTACACGTAGTGTGGGATGGCCATGAACTTGGCCAGGGCTGGTCTCCCAAGGATGGTGTGGTAAGAAGTCTCGAAGTCAGCCACCTCAAACTTGATGTACTCTATGCGATAATGCTCTTTGGTGCCGAAAGTGATAAGTAAGACGACTTGTCCTAGTGGGATAGCTGCGTTGCCTGGGACAATTCCATAGAAGGGAGAATCCATTGGGGTAAGCATTTCAGTGATGTCGAGGCCCATGTTGCTTAGAGTCTTGGCGAAAATGACATTGAGTCCACTGCTGCCGTCGATGAGTACTTTGGTTAGTCTTGAGCCTGCAACAACTGGGTCTAGTTGTAACAACTCTACCTTAATTAGGTATAGTTAAACTTAAGCAAGTCATTAGTCACTAAGTAGAGGAGGTGAAATGTCCAAATTACCCCTAAAAATCTCTTTTTGGAGTTAAATAGAAAACTTGAGATTCTGTTTATCAACTTAAATTTTTACCCAAATAAGAGTTGTAAAACTTTTAATTTCAAACAACATTTAGTAATAACACATTGGCTAATTCAGAGTGGGAGAAGGTCAAAAATAAGAATCAAATCAGAAGTACATGAAAACCCTGCAAATGACCAGTCTTGGAATTCATGTTTTTCCTCAATTTTGCAACCTGTTATCTCACCATTCTATATCTAACCTCAAGTCAGACCTTTAATAGAAATTTTAGTTCTTTGAGTGTGTTCCAACTTTGTTACACTGACCCAGGTCCACATCACAACCGAACCTGCTCAAAAACTTAGTCAAAATCGTGTAAACTAGTCAACTTAGTCTACATACATCCCAGCGCGTGACATGGGCACGTTTGCTGCACTTCGTTTTACAAGTAGGTAAAATTACTGATACTTCGTTTTACTAAAGTTTACTGATGAGGGCGGTCGAAATCATTGGTTGTCCATATGATGAAAAATAGATAATCTGCAATACAGATGCAGATAAGCTTTTAGAAGTTACACATTCACTAGTAGAGAACTGACTTTCAATGTGCGCCCTTTTGTCCCGGTTTGAAGTTGGCCTGGGACAAAAGCAGGTGCGCCACGGTAGGCAAAAATGGAGGGGAGATTTACTCCCGGTTTGTATTTGGAACCGGGACTAAAGGCCCCCCTTTAGTCCCAGTTGCAACGGCTAGTTTTGGGGCATCGGTAGTGGGACCTTTTATCCCGGTTGAAGCCTCCACCCGGGACAAAAAGTTTAGTCCCGGTTGCAGCTTCCAACCGGGACAACTAAACTTTCAACCGGGACAAAAGGTGTTCCTTTTTGTCTCGGTTGGAGTTTTTAACCGGGATAAAAACTCATCCCCATTATATACCAAGATAAAAGCCTTTCTTCCTCCTCCAGCCCGAGCCAGTCCACCACATAGACAGAGAGCTGAGCTTCACCAACTCTCCGGTGGTGCTGAAGCAAGGGAGGTGCTGCCCGAATTTTTTTCCCTTATTTTTGTGGGAATTTCACTCAGCCAACACAAGTGTTGTGAAGGTTTTCTACTTCATCCTGGTGATATGCTTTGATTTATGCTTTGGAGATGGAAAGATTATTTGCTAGAATGGGATGAAGTAGAAAATGGAGAGGTATTTTGAGCTAGAATGTGAGGGAGATTGATGTGTCATATATAGTATGTATTCTTGCAGTGGTTTAAGAATGATGCTACCTTATCTAGACGGTTTATCTTATCAAATTCAATAAGGTATTTAAAATCCATACTTGTTGAACTTGCATACCGTGTTCATCTCAGCGAGGATGTTCTCCACCGAGCAGCAACGTATGTCAAGAAGGAGGTTCGATTCTACGAGAAAGAGTGGATACAGATATCGTGACCGTGTCCCCTTTTCCGTAGAATCGAACCTCTTTCATGACGAAGTGCAATACCGCCCAGTTGAGAACATGCTCGCGAGATGATCACGATCTTCAAGTTCAACAACTTCTGCAGTGCTAAGGTAAGAATTTTTGTACATAGATGGCTTCCGCTACTTGTTGAACTTATCAAATTCAATATGGTTTTTCAAATCCATACTTGTTTAACTTACATACAGTGTTCATCTCTGCGATGATGTTCTCTGCCGAGCAGCAACGTATGTCAAGAAGGAGGTTTGATTCTACGAGAAAGAGTGGATACAAACATCGTGACCGTGTCCCCTTTTTTGTAGCATCGAACCTCTTTCACGACGAAGTGCGGTGTCACCCAGTTGAGGATATGCTCGCGAGATGATCACGGTCTTCAAGTTCAACAACTTCTGCAGTGCTAAGGTAAGAATTTTTGTACATAGATGGCTTTTGCTACTGGAGGAAGTGGCGATGGTGGGGGCGATCGTCATTCCTTTTTCGCGAAGGGGAAAATCATAGTTGGCCCTCAGCATAAGCCAAAGAAAATGAGCGCGTTGGAAAAAGCAATGCTTCGTTATTTGCAGAAATGTCATGAAGAAGTTGTTGCCGCGGGTCAGGAACCTCCTTTTGGTGGTCGTTATGCTCCACCCTCAGTCCCGGGTGTTTCACGTCCACTTAGTACTACCATTTTAGGCGGCACAAATAAACCACAGGATGAGGCTGGGTCAGCGGAACCTTCGTCTTCACCGTCCAAGGATGCTTAAAGTCCTCCTAGATAATAACTAGTGGATGGCTTGTTGTATTGTATCATGTTGTTTGGATCTTTAATTTAAATATGTGTATTTGTATGTATATCTAAACTTTCAGCATTATTTGCACTACAACGTTTGACATGCTTTCAATCGTGAATCCATTTTCAAGTGTAATCAATTGTCACATGTAATCCATTTTCAAGTGTAATCAATTTTCACGCGTAATCTATTTTCAAGTGTAATCAATTTTCACGTGTAATCCATTGTCAAGTGTAATCCATTTTCATGCATAATACGATGCAGATGGACCAGTAATGGATGAATAATGCAGACATGCGGAGCAAGGTGTTTATTGATGGCTTCCATTATTTACTTGAAGTGGCCAAAGCGAACAAGCCAGAGAATGGGTTCGTATGTTGTCCATGCTTCCAATGCAATAACAAGAAGGAGTATTCAAAGGATTCCTAGGGGACTATTCACAACCACTTGTTTAGATATGGTTTCATGCCTAACTATTTGGTTTGGACCAAGCATGGTGAACGAGGGGTTGTAATGGAAGATGGCGAGGAGGAGGAGGAAGATGACAGCATTCCGGACTGGGTTGCAGGCCAAGCTTTTGTAGATACTACAATGGGCGAGGTTGATGAAGATGAGTTTGCAGAAAATGGTCCTACTGATGACCTTGGTCAGGTGCTACGAGATGCACACAGAGATTGCGAAACTGAGAAGGAAGCAGCAAAGTTGCAGCGCATGATAGATGATCACCAAAAATTGTTGTACCCAGATTGCCAGTAGGGCCATAAAAAACTAGGTACGACACTAGAATTTGTGCAATGGAAGGCAAAAAATGGTGTGTCCGATAAGGCATTTCAGGGGATGTTGAACATTGTCAAGAAGATTGTTCCCAAGAATAATGAATTACCGTCCACAACATATGAAGCTAAACAAATTATTTGCCCTCTCGGATTGGATGTTCAGAAGATACATGCATGCCCCAATGACTGTATCCTCTATCGTTGTGATGAATACGAGAAATTGGATGCTTGTCCCGTCTACGAAGCGCTGTGGTATAAGATTAGGCGAGATGATCCTGGTGATGTTGAGGGGCAGTCTCTCAAGAAGAGAGTTCCCGCAAAGGTGATGTGGTATTTCCCTATAATACCACGCTTGAAGCGCTTGTTCAGGAACAAGGCGAATGCTAAGTTGATGCGATGGCACAAAGAAGAATATATGGAAGATGAGATGCTAAGACACCCCGCAGATGGGGCCTAGTGGAGATTAATTGATAGAGCATTCCCGGACTTTGAAAGTGAAGCAACGAATATAAGGTTTGGTTTAAGTACTGATGGATTCAATCCATTCGTTGAGTTGAGTAGTGGCCATAGTACTTGGCCTGTGACCCTATGTATGTTCAACCTTCATCCTTGGCTGTGCATGAAGCGGAAGTTCATTATGACGCTGACGCTTATCCAAGGCCCAAAACAACCCGGCAACGACATTGACGTGTACCTAAGACCGTTGGTTGATGACCTTTTACAGCTCTAGAAGGAAGAAGGTGTACGTGTGTGGGATGGGGATAGACAAGAGATCTTTAATCTATGAGCATTGTTGTTTGTAACCATCAATGATTGGCCGGCACTGAGTAACCTTTCGGTTCAAACAAATAAGGGATATCAGGCCTGCACCCACTGTTTAGACGACACAGACAGCATGTATTTGAAGCACTGTAAGAAGGTCGTCTATATGGGTCATCGTCAATTTCTCCCTACTCACCACCAGCTGAGAAAGAGCGGGATGCATTTCAAAGGGGCGCCAGACCATCGTAAAACCTGCACACCGTAATGGAAAGCGTGTCTTCGAGATGATAATGTTGGAGGTACGCCCTAGAGGCAATCATAGAGATGATGATATTCCATTTGTATCCATGATTTGTATATTGTGTTCATTGAATATCCATTAAAGGCTACTTGAATTGATTTGCAATTATGTGAATTGTATGTGAAACTCTTTACTTGTATGGTTATTCTAAAGTTGTCGCTAGTCGGAGTTCATGTGAGGACACACATGAATATTAGACTAGCACATGTATTAGTTGATGACTATGTTTCACAAGTCATGGACATGGAGATGTTGAACTAATAATGTGGACACATGTGGAGACATGTGCTAGGACTGACCCAACACGAGAAGTAGTTCTCTCTTTAAACAACATATACGCTTTGTCCTTAGACCTGAGATTGTCGCATGTATTCTAGATGTGGATCGACCTACTTAGGGGCTATCAAACGCTACGCCATAACAGGGTAGTTATAAAGGTAGCTTTCGGGTTTGTCAAGAAGCATGCTATGAGACATGGTCAATCAAGATGGGATTTGCCCCTCTCTGATTGAGAGTGATATCTCTGGGCCCCTCGAGTGATCGGATCCGAAAATGCATGGCCATGCTACGTACGGTTAAGAGTTAACCTACAAAGGGATTCCGAATCACAGGATCGAGAAAGAGCGGTCGGCTTGAAGCTAGACCAAATATCGTGAGGCAAAGGGAATAGCATGTATGTTATGTTGTGATGGTTCGTCTGATATGATCTTCGTGTGCGTATATGAGTTGGCACGTCTTGCTAGAGGCCGCTACCGACTATTGGGCCGAGTAGGAGTACTCGGGCCATGTCTATACGTATCCGAACCCATAGGGTCACACACTTAAGGGGCTGGAAGCCCAATTCGGATCTGATCTGAGTTGGATTAGGTTTAGAAGTACTAATGGGCCTCGGATCCAGAGGCCCGTCAGGAACCTCTATAAATAGAGGGGTGGGGGCGCCCTAGGGTTCACACCTTTTGGCGAAACACACCTGCCGCGCCTCCCACGCCCTCGCCTGTTGCAACTCACGGATCTAGCAGTCTAGCTTGCGACGCTTCCTCCCTGCACGTGTGGATACCTTGGAGGTGTTGCGCTTGCAGCACTTGGACGAGCCGCCGACGAGCCGCGGCACCGGAGGCGATCTTGCTGCACGTGGACGAGCTGCTGAGGAGCTGCTGGACGTGACGTGATCGACTACGTACGACTACGTTGATCGACTACGTACGACTACGTGATTGTCTTTACTGCATCGACGCATATCTACATCTTCTGCACCAGTAGTGCGTCGAGTGGTAATCCCGTGATCCTTATACGACAGTTCTTCCTGGTTATACGCGGTAGAAATTTTGATTTGCGCTAGTGTATCCTACCTCATATCCCTTCAGATAAAGGATGTAAATGTAGTCTTTGGAAAGGGTCATGGTAGTCAACCTGTTCCGAACGACGATAACGGACATGAAAAAGTCAATATTTTGGGAGCTACCTTATTGGGAAATCCTAGAGGTTTGCAACGCAATAGACGTGATGCACCTAACGAAGAATCTTTGCATGAACTTGCTAGGCTTCATGGGTGTTTATGAGACCTCGAAAGATACATTGGAAGCACAACAGGACCTGAAAGCCATGAGGCAACAAGATGACCTACATCCAGAAAAGAGAGATAATGGACAGCACTACTTACGTCCTACCAGTTACACTCTCAGCAAGGATAAAAGGGTAGTTTTCGATTCCCACCAGGGACGTACCCTTTTATCCCGGTTACAGTTAGCAACCGGGATAAAAGGGGGGACCCTTTTGTCCCGGTTGGTGTAGGCTCCCGGGATAAAAGGGTAGGTTTCCATTCTCGCCGGGGGGACGTACCCTTTTATCCCGGTTGCAGTTAGCAACCGGGATAAAAGGGGGGGCCTTTATTCCAGTTGGTAATGGGACCCAAGACAATTAGTCCCGGATGCCATTACGAACCGGGATAAAAGGGGGGGGATAAAAGGCACTGTAGCCTCTTCTACCCCCCCTACGCCAGTTACACTTAGCCAAATTTTTGCCAAGATCCCGCACCCTCTCACCTGCTCCGTCGCCGCCCGTCCGCCTCCCTCGCAGGCTGCCGTCGTTGTCATCCCCCATTGCCCCAGCCATCGTCGTCCCGCCGCCCGACCGCCTCGCCCGCGCCCGGACCACCTCCTCCTCCATCGCCCCGGCCCGCCTCGATCCTCCTCCGTCGCGCGCCCTCAACCCCATCGCCGCCGGCCGCCTCCATTGCGGGGCCTCGTCGCCGCCTCCATCCTCGTCACCGCCTCCGTCAACGCCACCTCCTCTGTTGCTGCCGCGCCCTCGTCCGTCGCGAGGCCTCCACATCGCCGCCTCTGTCGCGCGCGACGACGGAGACCGCCTCCACCCGACGTTGCTTCGCTCCGTCCTCGCCTCCGCCGTCCCGCCACCCCGGCCGCCGCCATCCCGCCGCCCTTGCCACCTCGTCGCCCCGGCCACCGTCGACCGCGTGAGGTCCGCCGGCACTGGCGCCGGGAACGAGGGCCTTTTTTATTTTTTAGTTAGAAAAATGAATAGAAATTAGCAAATTAGTTAGAAAATCAATAGATATTTGTATATTAGTTAGAAAATCAAATTAGTAGAAATTAGTAGTAGTTAGTAGTAATTAGTTAGAAATTTTGTAGAAATTCATTCAAATTAGTAGGAATTAGTAGTAATTTGCTAGAAATTCCAATAAATATGTATAAATTAGTAGAAATTTGGTAGAAATTCTTACAAAGTACTACTAATTTGTTGAAATTTGTATAAACATTCCGGACTTTGTGGGATTCATGTTATTGTAAAATTAGTAGGAATTAGTAGTAATTTGCTAGAAATTCCAATAAATATGTATAAATTAGTAGACATTTGGTAGAAATTCGTACAAACTACTACTAATTTGTTGAAATTTGTATAAACATTTCGGACTTTGTGGGATTCATGTTATTTTATGATTTTCATGTATATACCATTACGTACATATAACTAAGGTGATTTATATGACTGTCATGTATAATTCCATGTATGCTTCTATCAGTAGTTTAAATGGCAGACGATGAGACCGCAAGGTATCTCATGGAGCAGGTAATCGCTGGTGATGGTAGTGGCGACAACCTTCCAATATCGTACACCGATGAAAAGGGAACTCAGGCGGACATGTTCCTCAACATGTCTGCCAATGAGAATGAAGAGCGTGAGCCCCAGCAACACCTTGCCGTGGCGGAAGGTTCCGGCGAGGTATATATAATTTGTATTGTTTGACACCACCGTTACTACTATGTACTAATTAACAAATCTTGAACTGTTAGCCCTCTGGATCGACGCAAGGGCAGAAGACCCGAGGTCGTACAAAGGTGATGGAAGGGAGGCTTGTCATCACGGAAGTGATAGAAGAGGGCAGGCCGGTTACTCCTGAGAAAGTAGCAAAGAAGTACGTGAGTCAGATCGAAGCAATCTAAGGGACAACATGCCTATCAGCATCAGAGAATGGAAGGGCAGAAGCACTAATCCGTACGCGCTCCCGGAGACAGAAAAGAATATGTTGTGGGAAGATGTCAAGAGACATTTCACATTCCCTGAAGGATATATTGAAAAGGATGTGAAAGCGTGGACGCTGAAGAAGATGGCTACACAATTCCAGACATTCAAGAAGATGTTGGATGCCAACTACATTAAGAAGGGCTGAACTCCAGACTTCAATGTGTGGCCAAAGTTGAGGGACCACTGGAAGGCATTTGTTGAATATAAGAGGAGACACTACAAATGCTGGTCAGAAGGGGTACCATCATCATCTAGGGCGAGGTGGTTATGGCACAGCAATTCCCAAATGGAGGAAGATGGAACAAGATCTGATCGAACAGGGAATCGTACCTACAACTATTGAATGGCCCGAACGATCAAAAAATTGGTATTATGCTCATGGAGGCTTCCTGAGCCAAGATGATGGGACGTTGATTTTCAATGACACAATACGTGAGAAGGCCGAACGTCTTATGAAGAACATTGAAGACTCTAAGGCTCGGAGGTTGAAAGTGGACCGAGGGAATGATGAGCTCACATTGACCCTCGGTAATCCCGAGCATCCAGGATGTTGCCGAGGGTTCGGGGTCATTCCGTGGAAGTTTGCTTTCCAAGGCGACAGCGCATCATACAGAAGCCGCAAGCGAAGAAAGGAATAGATCGAGGAGAGCTGGCACAGATGCTAGAATCCAAAGTGCAGGCACAAGAATAAAGAATGTTGGAGGAAATCAATCGTCGAGTGGCCCACGCAGTTGCGGAGTTGGCCCAATTTGGAGCATTGCCGAATTCAAACTACGCTAGCCCTTCTCAACGCCTCTTGAGCAGTTGCGCTTCTATAGGGGTCCTCGATGCGCAGACGCCCAGGTTATCCGTGGAGGAGCAACGGTTCCCCATGGATGCTATTACGCAATGCACCACATGTGAGCTGCATGCACCGGTCGGCAACCTCACGATTAAGGTATACTTATACATAATATTTATGCAATCTTGTCAATTGATCCACGCCTCGTGATCGGAGTTTAATAACTTGTTTACTTCTGCTATATGTACAGGTAGTGTACGGGAGTGCGTTAGCAACCCTGGCGGGGCAGAGCAGTCATAGCATGGAGATTCCACCTGGCTACGCCAGCGTCCGCGTAGAGCAAATTGTTGATAGCCAATATGAAGGCCTAGAGATCGACCTCCTGGGAGGCGACGGGGAAAGGACACTGGCAGAAGCAATTCACGGGATCATTCTATGGCAAAAATGCTACATCATCATTCCCGGCACGGAGCCATCTCCTCAGAGCTCAAGACCGCTCCCCGTAGATCCCCAACAGCGACCTTCTCCTCATAGCTCAAGACCATCATCTCCTGCACAACCTGCTCTAGGACCTTCGCTTCCTGCTATATCAAGGTCTCCATCTCCACCACATCCTGGTGGTGGGAGCGACGATGACAATAACAACACCCTTCCCCGATCATCATCGCCAGGACCAAGAGCAGCCTCGATGAAGGAACCTGCAGCACCACTAAAGAAGTCACGAGTACTACCTCCCAAGCAAAGACAGAGAAAGAAGAAAACAAAGGAGCCTGAAGTGACTTGTAAGGAACGTTGGGAGGCAATGACTCATGCAGAACAGTGGGTAGAAATCCAACGAGAGGCCAGTGAGTGGTTCAAGAAACAAGCCGAAGAAAAAAAGCAAGGGAGATGGAGCCACCGCCAGTAAATCGAAGAGATTTAAACTTTTTTATCAGGATGAAAGAAGGAGCCAAGAAAAGGATACCACTCTTATCAAACTATGAACGGGCTTTAGTAAAGGCTGATGAAAAGGACAAAAGGAAAGGAAAGTCATCTTCCAGTGGTGCTGTCCTCGACCTTGGGGATTTATCAAAAAAAGATGCTCAAAGGGTAGCACCAATGCCCTTGGATCAACAAGCAGAAGTATTGAAATTCATGCAAGAAACAGGTCTGGGACTTGATGAATGTTTAGGGCAAGTTGAGATGCCAACTGCACCGCCCCCTGAGCCGAGATGGACTTATGAGCTAGGAAAACCTCTAGTAAGGCCTTTGTTGGTACGGAAGCTATCAACAAAGATGTACGAATTCCATCAATGGTACATGATGGTGTCCGCCGACTCGAGGGAGATGTTCGGCTTTAAGGTAAAACCGATAGATTTTTACGGCGAAGGCGAGAAAGTTCTATGGCTAGACTTCAAGGATATATACGAAGTGTAACATCATGATGTCCTGGACGTCTCTCTGATCAGCGATTGGGTTCTGTAAGTGTCCGTTTATCTCTACATGTAAATTTTGGCGTGCGTCACCGTACTAACTTCGTCTTCCATTTTATGTAGGATGCTAATTCAGACGTGCCAACGAGAGGCATACCTACATATAGGCTTCATAGATCCATCCGTAGTTAACCAAAAACAGCTACAATTATTGCCGGAAAAAACCTTGGTGGAAGTATACAATTTCCTAGACAAACAAACATTCAAGGATTTCATACTACTTCCATACAACTTCAAGTAAGTATGTGTATACCGTCTACTTTCGTTGTCTTTTTCCATACTTGATTAATGTTAGTTAGCTCTAATATGCATGAACATTTTACGTACGCAGCTTCCACTGGATCCTTATTATAATTGAGCCTGAAAGAAGCCACGTCACTGTCTTCGATTCATTGAGGAAAGATCCGGTGGAGTACCAAGACATGCTAGGCTTGTAATAATTCTGGACCTTTATCTCTATGCAAAAGTTTGTTTCCCAAATTTTATTCCTGTTACACTATATCATTCATTATTCTAATCCACAGTGCATGGAAACAATTCATAAGGACACACAAAGGTCCATTCAAAGAAAAACTTACATGGAACATAGACTTCCCAGTACGTATGAAGTCTGCACATTTATTACATTGTATAACACAAATATTTCATAACTTATTTTTTTCCGCACTGAAGTGCTTAAGATAGGAACCCGGGAATAATCTATGTGGCTACTACATCTATGACCACATGCACAGTTTTATGGGACCCAAGGGACTAAAGATGACGCCGCACAACTTTAAAGTATGTAAAATAAAACTATTACTAGTTAATTATTTTCTAGCTCCTTATATTTAATTGTTCGTGTAACATTCACAAATTTCCAAATTATAGATGTTAAATATTCAACAAGGACTCTTGAAGGAAGAAAGAGTAGCGGCAATATGTGAAGGTCTCATTGGATTCCTAATGAACGAGGTGGTAAATCCAAAAGGAGAATTTTATTACGATGGACGACAATTAGACGCTCCGAGCAACACCTCGACGGGAAGATTGTAGATATAGTTTGATTTATTTGTATATATAATACGCGCTAATTAAGATCGATTTGTACTAGTTGAATTGTGTATATGAATTGTGTATATATATAGTTATTTTATAATTACAAATTTTATTCGTTTAAATACTAGTTGATTTCATTATAAAAAAAATCTCAACTACTAAAGGTTAACAAAAGGGCCGCGGTACTACGTACGTGATGCATGAAAATTTCAGGCGCCACGCAGGGCGCCATGCAGGGCGCCATTTAGTCCCGGTTGGGAAATCCAACCGGGACTAAAGGGTAACCCTTTACTCCAAGTTGGGAAACCCAACCGGGACTAAAGGGGCACTCTTTACTCCCGGTTTCTTTTACCAACCGTGAGTAAAGGGCCTGTCCTGCGCCTGGCGTGGTAGGCCCTTTAGTCCTGGTTGGTGACACCAACCGGGACTAAAGGGTGACCTTTACTCCTGGTTGAAAGACCCGGGACTAAAGACCCCCCCCCTTTTGTCCCGGTTGGTTTATCCCAGATGGATTTTCGGGAGATATGCACCCTACCAACCGGGACTAAAGGCCAGTTCTCTACTAGTGATTGCTCATTTCTCTGCTTACTCTGATATACAATTGTTACCACAGGCGATTTGAGATGGACTTGACTCCTCATATGATGGTGAATTTTGATCCAGCTTAATTCATTTTAATTGACTCCTCATCATTTTATGAGCAGGAACTGGCTTGATAAAGTTACCTATATCCAGAGTTCACATTTTCTTAACAATATTGCCTCCATGCGTGCACAATCAAATGAAAACAGTTAGTGTGTACTAATTTCGTGAGATTAGCTCTGTCATCATTTTGGCATTTTTGAGGATTTCATTTTCCTTCTTTCCCTTGTCTTTCTTTTGTGCAGAATTTGGAATAATGGAGAAGAAGAAATAAGTTACCACGAGAGTGATGGATTGCTGCAACCACTGATGCCACGAGATGACCATCAATCTACACTTTGTCTTTCCCTTTGTCTTGCTGACAAGTTAGCATTTACTTAAATTTGTTCATTCTTTTGACACTGCTATGTAAAAATAAAATTAATGCTTGTGTACCTCAAAATGGATAAAAATAGCATGTTGCCATGGATGTCTTTTTGAATTTGTAAAACAGATTATGTTTCTTTTGCTTTAGCCTGTGCGTCAATTGCGTTCAACTAAATGTTTGAATGGGTTTTCATTTTTGTTAGAATGATTTAGTTTTGGTACTAAGTAAAGCATATTGGTGCTAAGTTCGGTTAAATCATGTGGCATCCTGCAATTGTGTAAGCAACGTGCGTGTCATTTCTGAATTCAGTTAGCCTTTGGATGCTAGTATCAAGTTCATGGTGTAACTAGGATCTTGGATGATATACTTATTTCATATTTGTACATGTTTCATATATTTATTGTCCCGTTGAATCCAATATCTTATAATATAAATATTTTGTTGCTCATAGCAACGCATGGGCATGATTCTAGTAATTGTGAAATGTTAAGTATGCTGCTCAAACTGATTGGTCAGAAAAGGTTATGAAAGGTCTATGTTTGTTCCTGTCAGGGAAGTGAGGAAGCATAATTGAACTTGATTTAGAAGAGTGTAGTCATGACTATGCAGCTCATGCCTCTTTCTGTGCATCTACTACATATAGTTAATTGTAGACAAACAAAATTTTCACTTCTACTGGAAACAAGTAGGAATAAACTGACAATTGATTTTATAATTCACCTCTATCAAAGGCGTACAAGCTTAGTCTTGCCTCCACTGTTCTAAATCAAGTCCATTTTCTTTGAGCTATATTTAATGAGGTTGCTTGTCCATTTCTGTTTTCATGGATCGAGATTCTTTTCTATTCTCCCAATTATGGCAATGAATCATAGCCCCCTTTTTGTCTAGTTGTGGTGATACGTTAATGCTATATGTTTAATTTTCTGTACCTTCTAGATGACGTTAGGATTGCTCAAGAGAAGAAACTTGAAGAACTGAGAGGCAGCAAGAGCTTCAGAATCAACTGGCTGTTCAACGGACAGTACAGCAAGAGCTTCAGATTGAAGAGCTATGGTGAGGGGTAAATTTGTCTCTACTAACAGAAGGGAAGACCCAATGTGATGAAATGCTAGAAAACTTAACTGTGCAAAATTTAGATGGTATTTTACAGAGGCAAAATCTTCTTTATCATGTAGTATCTCTGCACTTGAAATGAGTTCTCATTGAAATTTTAATAGCAGTAATGGGAATGGTCTTATACCTGCTGACCTGGCATACTGCCTTAGGTGACCTGACATCTATGCCAGACTACTGGAGGTGTTGTGTTGTTACAAAAATTAGAAGTTAATTATTTGTTGACATCACATCTTTTAAGTTTTCATGTTATATCAAGACTATTTTGGCATGTAAATAGACTAGCAGTTATTAGTGCCAGAGCATTGTATTCAAAATGTACATATTACCTTTCAAATATTAAATAAAATAGGAGCCATAAATTTGACATTAGAATTTATACACATGCAAAATTGTAAATCTGAGATGTGTACATAATGTTTCTTGAATTTTGTGTTTTCATGCAGAGGAGGTGGATGGAGCTGCTCAAAGAGCAGAAATAGAGAATGTCGAATGGAATACATGGAGCAGTTCTGCAAGCACAAGCTGTGGTCTATGTTATCTGTCTAGGTCACACACTAGATGCCTGATGAAATTATTTGATCTCGCTCTTACTCGCATCATGATTTTTTCTATTATGATTACTGTTGGGATACGAGGTAGGCTACACTAGCGTAAATCAAAATTTCTACCGCGTATAACCAGGAAGAACTGCCGTATAAGGATCACGGGATTACCACTCGACGCACTACTGGTGCGGAAGATGTAGATATGCATCGATGCAGTGAAGACGATCACGTAGTCGTACGTAGTCGATCACGTCACGTCCAGCAGCTCCTCAGCAGATCGTCCACGTGCAGCAAGATCGCCTCCGGTGCCACGGCTCGTCATCGGCTCGTCGTGGCTCATCGGCGGCTCGTCGATGGCTCGTCCAAGTGCTGCAGGCGCAACACCTCCAAGGTATCCACACGTGCAGGGAGGAAGCGTCGCAAGCCGGATTGCTAGATCCGCGAGTTGCAACAGGCGAGGGCGTGGGAGGCGCGGCAGGTGTGTTTCGCCAAAAAGGTGTAAACCCTAGGGCGCCCCCACCCCTCTATTTATAGAGGTTCCTGATGGGCCTCTGGATCCGAGGCCCATTAGTACTCCTAAACCTAATCCAACTCGGATCAGATCCGAATTGGACTTCCAGCCCTTTAAGTGTGTGACCCTATGGGTTCGGATACGTATAGACATGGCCCGAGTACTCCTACTCGGCCCAATAGTCGGTAGCGGCCTCTAGCAAGACGTGCCAACTCCTATACGCACACGAAGATCATATCAGACGAACCATCACAACATAATATACATGCTATTCCCTTTGCCTCACGATATTTGGTCTAGCTTCAAGCCGACCGCAGATCCTGTGATTCAGAATCCCTTTGTAGGTTAACTCTTAACCGTACGTAGCATGGCTATGCATTTTCGGATCCGATCACTCGAGGGGCCCAGAGATATCACTCTCAATCAGAGAGGGGCAAATCCCATCTTGATTGACCATGTCTCATAGCATGCTTCTTGACAAACCCGAAAGCTACCTTTATAACTACCCTGTTACGGCGTAGCGTTTGATAGCCCCTAAGTAGGTCGATCCACATCTAGAATACATGCGACAATCTCAGGTCTAAGGACAAAGCGTATATGTTGTTTAAAGAGAGAACTACTTCTCGTGTTGGGTCAGTCCTAACACATGTCTCCACATGTGTCCACATTATTAGTTCAACATCTCCATGTCCATGACTTGTGAAACATAGTCATCAACTAATACATGTGCTAGTCTAATATTCATGTGTCTCCTCACATGAACTCCGACTAGGGACAACTTTAGAGTAACCATACAAGTAAAGAGTTTTACATACAATTCACATAATTGCAAATCAATTCAAGTAGCCTTTAATGGATATTCAATGAACACAATATATAAATCATGGATACAAATGGAATATCATCATCTCTATGATTGCCTCTAGGGCATACCTCCAACAATTACATGGGACCAAATAATTAGTACTGTTCGCACCGATAGCAGCTTTGTTCTGCATGATGTGGCTGCACTAGTGGCTACTACTTCTTGCAAGTCATTACTAAGCTGTAGATGCTACTTTGTTGTGAGCAGCAGTAGTAGCAATAGTAGGTTCATGTTGGGTCCGGCAAAACTCATTTCTGCTAGGCAAAACTCATATCTGCTAGCCTCACCTTCTAAAAGATAATTTCAATGCGCAAGTGGTTATAAATTTAAGAGATTTTCTGTGCACCTCTTATGTCTGAAACTGATAGCATCTTGGAGAATTTTCTATAACCGATTGACAGTTGTGAGGAGCAACAGTAGCAACAGCCAGCAGTTGTTCTATTCTAAGTTTCTAACTTCTAAACTAGGTTATGGGAATACTCATATTTGTGCGCAGATCTTAGACCTAATGCTTGTATCTTTTATTTCTGAAACTAAATAGCATCTTGGGGATTGTGTCTATTTTACCATTGTTGTCCTTGGAGCAATATATCTTTTTGCAGCGTCACAAAATAGTTTGATCACAACATGTTGCCAATAAAATGACAGCTTCATGGCAGGTTGATTAGGTTGCTACATGAAGCATGGCAAGAAAAATGACAGCATATGTTGCTGTAATCGCTCTGTGTATTGAATGGAATTATCGGCAAGCGTGTATTATTCATCTTGTGAGAACCAGAAGCTTTTCATTACCTTCTAGATGCCACCTTGTTAATATTCAGATTGAAGTCAATATCTTTGCTCCATATGCTTCTTTTTTCCAACGAAAAAATGGCCTGTACTATTTTAAATTAACCTGAATTTTCCCATATGCTTGGTTCTAATAGCTGTGCAGGAAGGCTCTTCCAATTTGATTAATTCATGATGTGTTTGCAATGTAGGAAGGAAGATGGATAGCTAGATGAACTGTGCTGCTTCAGTTATTCTTCTCTAAAAATTCAATATGGTGTGTTTGTGCAGCTTGTCAAATATTAGTCTATGGCTGATTGCCATTGCCATGGTCGCACCAATGCTTTGCTGCTACTGTCCAGGTCCAGATAGCAACATACTTCCAACCTCTGGTCAGTTGTTTGACGCATCGAGAATCATGAGATTTCCATGTCCAAGATGCCAAAGTCGAAATTGTAGAAATTGAATTTTTTGTAAAATCTATTTCTAAACATTTTTGTCTTCTAATGGTTCCTGGATTGGTTAATTGGCCAAAGGATACGACCAATTTTTGCAGTGTTTTAGGTTAGAAAGGGATTGCTCAAGGATGATATGCCTCATCAGAAGTTTGCACTTTACCACCGATGGCTCCATGTTGTGAGCGTCAGTTAAAACATGCTGCAGATGTACAAATGTACAATGTTCAGGTTGACCCAGAATTCAGTTTAGTCATAGCTGAATGAAATTTGAGCCTACAATTGCTACGATACTATATTTCATTTTTTAGTTCATAAGGAAATTGCACTTTGATATCATTATGAGGCTAGCAAGCTTGTTTTCATTAACTCTTCCGATTGCTTTGCCCGTAGCAACGCACATGCACGTCCTAGTTAAAATGTAAAAAGCTTTTGGATAGAGGAACTTCTGTTTTCCTAGTATATTCTTCATTTTTTTCTTCTATAAATTCATAAGAGTAGTAGGGCTTGCGGCTTAATGTCTTTGAGTAATAGCATTAGTATTCATGTTTTGCATGACATGTAACACAAATTCTGATGTAGCCTAGTGGTTAGATGGCTTCCTTTATATCGTTGCAGCCGTGGTTTGATTCCTGTTAGCCTCATATTGGCCAGCCATTTTTTTTCTATTTTTGGTTAGTACATGAAATATCCAAAGCAACCCAATTCTCAGCCCACCAATCTGTGGCAGCCTAACAGGTCGGCCAGACATGCGCAAGGTCCAAACTCGACCACTAGCATGCTGGTCTAAGATCATAACAAAGGGAGTACAGTATATGACATATGGGACCCACTTGTGAGTGGTCCACCATAATAGACGGACCCACGCTGCTAGAGGCCACAATACCATTTACAAAAAATCTGAAAAAAATCAAAATGAAAAGTTTTGTGATGTTTCTGACTGTGGCAAAAAGATCATCTATTCGCAACCATGTTTCTGATGGTGGTGAGAGCATCAATGTTTTGCAACCAATATTGTATTTCGTGGCAATGACCCTTACATATTGCCATGGAAAAAATCATTATAACAACACAAAGCACATGTGGTAACAGTATTAGCTATTTGCCACCAATTTTCAAATGGTTGCGACAACATCAATCTTTTGCAACGGAATTACACAATGGTGGCAATAACACCTATCTATCGCATCTAAATTTCAATTGTTGCAATGGGCTTTGTGGCAATAGGCCAAAAATCTAGTAGTTGAGGTAGCATGGTGGTGAGGTGCTCGAGTCCAAACTCTGGAGACCCTGGTTCGATTCCCTCATTGCGCAGCTTTTAATTTTTCCATTAAGTAAAACTTGCAACCATTTTTCAACTCGTGGCGACAACACCTATCTATTGCAACAAATTTCTTGTTGTTTCCATGGGCTACATGGCAACGTAACAAATTCAATGCAATATTACTTCCTACATTTAACATTACATATTTCGTGGCAATAACCCTTACATATTGCAACGCACAAAAAACTTTATAACAACGCAAAAAAATCGTGGCAATTTGTTCAGCAACTCGCAACCATTTTCAACTCGTTGTGACAACACCGACCTATTGCAACAGATTTTCCGTTGTTGCCTTGGGCTATGTGGCAACATGACAAATTCGTTGCAAAAATATCAAAGCCTTGCAACATTGTGTATTTCGTGGCAATAACCTGTCGATATTGCAACGAAAACAATTAATTATTGCAACAAAAAACACACGTGGCAATATCACCTACCTATTGCAACGAATTTTGAAATGGTGGCAATAATGCCAACCGATTGCAACGAAAACTCAAAATCATTGCAATAACCCCTACCTATTGCAACGAAATTTGAGTTGATGGGATGATGGCTGTGGCAATAGCCCTAAAATCTAGTAGTGTACGGCCACATGAGCTGAATTATCCTACTCATGATCTTGAATTAGCAGCAGTTGTTCATGCTCTGAAAATGTGGAGACATTATCTTATGGGGACTCATTATAACATCTATACGGATCACAAGAGTCTCAAGTATCTTCACTCAAGCTGATCTTAACATGCGTCAGAGAAGATGGTTGGACTTGATCAAGGACTATGATTTAGATGTGCATTATCACTCAGGCAAGGCCAAAGTAGTGGCGGATGCTCTCAGTCACAAAACCCATTGTAACTGCTTGTTGGCAACCAACTTTGCCGAGACATTATTTCATGAGATGGCTAAGCTCAATTTGGAAATTATACCCCATGGCACCTTAAGTCATATTTCCATTGAGCCTACCTTGGATGACCAAATTGTCCTAGCGCAATTGGAGGATAAAGAAATAAAACTTATCAAGAAGAAACTCGCGCAAAAAGATGAGGGATATAAGCACTTCCGACAGGATTGGAAGGGTGTTGTACATTATGAAGCTCGGCTAGTTGTTCCAAACAACCCCGATCTTAAGAAACAGATTATGGATGAAGCACACCTTTCCAAGTTTTTGATTCACCCTGGTAGTACCAAGATGTACCATGATCTCAGGCAAATTTCTGGTGGAGTGGGATGAAACCAGATATTGCACATTACGTCTCAAAATGCGATACCTGTCAATGAGTTAAAGCAAGCCACTTGAAGGTAGCTGGCACCTTGCAGCCGCTGCCTATTCCCTCATGGAAGTGGGAGGATATAAGCATAGACTTCATAGTCAGATTACCTAATACCTCTTGCAAGCATGATTCCATATGGGTTATAGTGGACCGACTTACTAAAATAGTGCATTTCCTTCTGGTACACACCACTCACATCACACAAAAATACGCAGAGCTATATCTTGACCAGATTGTTTCCCTACATGGTGTGCCGAAAACAATCATCTCAGATCGAGGTAGTCAGTTTGTAGCAAGCTTTTGGGAACAATTGCAATCTTTGCTTGGCACTAAGCTGATTCGTAGCTCCACGTATCACCCTCAGACAGATGGACAAACTGGAAGGGTCAACCAAATATTGGAAGATATGCTACGCGCTTGTGTCATTCACTATGACAAGAGCTGGGATAAATGTTTGCCCTTAGCAGAGTTTTCATACAACAATAGCTACCAAGCTAGCTTGAAGATGGCACCTTTCAAAGCCTTGTACGGACGTAGATGTCGAACCCTGTTAAGTTGGTCACAACTAGGAGAAAGAACAGTTTATGGACCCAACTTGGTAATGGAGGCCGAAGAAAAAGTGAGAGTTACCGAGAAAACCTTAAGGCCGCCCAGTCCCGATAAAAGAGCTATTCCGATAAGAGGAGGAGACCTATTCAATTTGAAGTTGGGGATTTTGTATACCTCCGAGTATCACCGACTAAGGGCATACAACGCTTCGGAGTAAAAGGAAAGTTGGCTCCACGCTATATTAGTCCCTATGAGATTGTAGAAATTTGTTGACCTGTAGCGTACCGAGTTAAACTCCTTGAGAAGATTGCTACGATACACGATGTTTTCTATGTCTTGCAACTCAAAAAGTGTGTTTGAGTTCCAACAGAAATTCTTGCACCAGAGGAATTGGAGATCCAACCCGATTTATCTTACAAGGAGTTTCCTGTTAAAATCCTTGACCGAAAAGAAAGACATACTCGAAGACAAATGGTGAAAATGTTCAAAATTCAGTGGAGTAATCATACGGAAAATTAAGCGACATGGGAAACAGAAGAATACCTCAACACTGATTTCCATGATTTTCTTTTCGATCAGGGAGGTACGTTGCGCAAACCACACTAGTTCCTTTCTTCACTTGAATCTCGGGGTGAGATTCCTTTAAGGGGGGTAGGCCATAACAACTCTACCTTAATTAGGTATAGTTAAACTTAAGCAAGTCATTATTCACTAAGTAGAGGAGGTGAAATGTCCAAATTACCCCTAAAAAGCTCTTTTTGGAGTTAAATAAAAAACTTGAGTTTCTGTTTACCAACATAAATTTTTTCCCAAATAGGAGTTTTAAAACTTTTAGTTTCAAACAACTTTTCATAATAACACTTTGGCTAATTCGGAGTGGGAGAAGGTCAAAAATAAGAATCAAATCAGAAGTACATCAAAACCTTGCAAATGATCTAAGTCCTGGAATTCAGTTTTTCCTCAACTTTGCAATCTGTTATCTCACTATTCTATATCTAACCTCAAGTCAGACCATTAATAGAAGTTGTAGTTCTTGAGTGTGTTCGAACTTTGTTACACTGACCTAGGTCCAAATCACAACAGAACCTCCTCAAAAACTTGGTCAAAATCATGTAAAATAGTCAACTCGGTCTACATACATCCCAGTGCTAAGTCTGGAAACCATCCAGAGCATGTATTTTGGCGAGCCTGTTCCTCCTAAAAGCTGAACTGAACTCAAGAAAAGTCCTTACTAGAAGTTGGATTCCTAAGACCAAAGAACGTTTCCTTCAATTACACCTTGGCCTAATTCAAATGGGAAGCTACTTAAAATCTGAGCAAAGTTAGCCAAAATGCTAAAAAATAGCAAAATCGGGATCTGCCTAAGTCCCCGAAGGCCGGCGTTCTGCCGAACTTTGCAACTCCATAGTTTAAAATTCATCTCGATTTCAAGCAAACTCCTTTTGTAAAGTTTGGAGCTGGATGTTTGGTCTACAAGTTTTACTTTTGGAGTTTCACGAGTTCTTTTGAAAAGTTTGGAGAAAAAGGCCCCAAAACCAGCCCTGTTTGACTGCCCCGAGGAGCACCCCACCCCGCCCGCGCCCGGAGCGCACCCGCACGTTCGCCCGTGCGCCACCTGCCACGTGGCCACCGCCCAATCGGCTGCCACAACAAGACCGCTCACGCACCCGGCTGCCAAGTAAGTATGAGCGCTAATCCCACCCCTAGCATCACGCATCCCTTCACCCCATCCCGAGCAAGCTCCGCCCGCCGGAGGACACCACGCGGCCACCTCGGACCGGCCAAGCTCCGACCGCCTATTGCCGCCCAGACAGTGACTGCATGAGCGCCTCGCTCCGCCAACCCTTGGCCACGGCAAAGCTGCGCTTGCACACCTCAAATCCCCCGAGGCCAATACCTGGAAGATCCCATCCCGCGGTCTTCACTCCCCGACCAATGGCGCCGCCGCCAATGGAGCTCCGGCCTGCAGCGCACCGAGCCCTCCAATCCTATCCGATCGCGCCCGAAGCTTTGCCTCAGTACCCCGCTCCTCCCTAGCCCTATAAAAGGACTTATGGCGCCACCTACGATGCCCTCTGCCACTTCCAACGTCGCCGCTCGGGTCTCCCATGGAGCCCCCACCTCCGCACCGCCCCGCACCTTGCTGACACTACCGCTCGCTCCTCCGCACCACCACACATGTCCCCGAGCTGCCTGTTGCCCTCTAGAAGCCCCGCTGTCGCCGGAACTCTGCTAGGACCCCGCCGCCGGAGCCACCTTCCATCCCTAAGACGTTCTGCCTCCCTAACCGCCGCCAATCGACCCTAGGTGAGCCCGCACTCCTCCCTGGTAACTTGTTTCCTTGGCCCAAGCCTCACTTCGCCAGAATCAGGCGAAAGATCGCCGCCGGCCGCCACGAGGACCATTATGTGTCTTTTACCTTGTTTCAAGGGCCTTAGCGCAAGAACTAGGGACCCTGCGCAATTAAACCTTAGACACAAGGGGTAGGTTGTAAGTTGTTTTCGGTTTACTGTTTTAAATCGGCCAAAAATAGGATAAACTTTGTAAATGCACCATAAATCATGGAAAAATCAAAAAAATTCCAAACCACTTTTGTTGAACCCAGTGAACTGTCTAGTTTCATACAAAAATAATCTTGCCCATGTTACTATTGGAAATAATACCCTATAGTTTTATTCCTTTTAAATCATAGTAAATCGAAGAAAAATGTTAAAAGGGTAAATCTAACTCTATGGTGTATGTTTTAGTGAGTAGAAACTCAAAAAAATACTTAGGGCTCTGGAGTAGAACTTTAAATCCCTGTTTTAACCTTATATTGGAAATCTAGGGTTAGATCTTTCTTTTTTCATAATTTTTAATCTAGAGCTAAGAAAAATGTGAAACCACTTGGAGTAGCTTTGTTTTGAAGTGTAGTTTGTAGGAAAAATATGGAACCTGGTCAGAAGCAAAAGGAAACCCACCTTCCTTTTTGGAGCAAGATAAATAGGAGAAAAATATGGGAAATATATATCCTTCTCTAAAAAATCATGAAAAATTCACCAAAGTCTCTATAACATGCCTTCAATCTACTATTAAAGTTTCACCCTTATAATCACTATAGGTTTGGAGATAAAAAATAGTTAAGAGGATGGTACCCTTGGTGGTAAAATACTTTGGGATACTCTAAGTTGGGATCCATTGGATTATCACAAAGAGAATTAAAAGTATTTTACCACCAAGGGTACCACCTTCCTTGTGATACTCTAAGTTGTAAGAATCTTAAATGTGTAAACAATCACCATCAAAGTCAACCTCGAGTTTAAACCACTACCCTCCTTACTTCATGAAGTTAATGAAGGTCAGAACCCTGTTTAGGTGAATGTGGCCGAAATGCTACTTTCATTCCCGCATGAGTCATGCTTTGCATCATTCGTGCAAAGCCATGGAAAAAAAATGAACTCTTTGCATGTGCATGTCGTGTAGAAGCTAATATCACCGATGGAACCTACGAGCTCCACCCTACGTTGGAAGAGGAAACCACCGCGGAGCTACATCATGCGAAAGTTGAGCCTGAGCTAGACCAAGACCCCGAAGACCATGCATTTACATTGTAGGAATTGATTGAAACCGTAGATGCATGAACTTAGTACCTTGTTTGAACACTAGTTGCTAAGGTCCAGTAGTTGTTGTGCTAAATAGGACTCAGTAAAAGTTGAGTGATTGTCTATCACTCACGAGTTATAGGAGTTGTTTGTTTACTGATTTTACAACTATAAGGATGATGGATGGAACCAGGAATGGTTCCAATGTGGTGGTTTGCCCCATCTGTCTAGTAATGAATTTGCTAAGGTCGAAACGTGTCAGCGTTCGTGATCAAGTGTTTGAAAGTACTAATCTCATACCTATTATGGGATAGGGAAGCCTAGTACCTGATTGAACTGAGGCATGGCTTATATTCCTGCTGTCCTTGGAACGTCTTTCCCATGGTGCATCATGTGGGTGCAAGTGCGGTCACAGTACGACAAGAGGCCGGGACTATGGAGCATTGCATGCCAAAGGAATTTTGGACCTGACACGTGCCTAGGGATTGGTGGGGATGGCTGACAAATGAAGTGACCCTTCGTGGTGTGCGGATGTCGTGAGATTAGGTTCGCCATGCATGGTCAATAAATTCGAATCAATTGATCTGTCTCTCACAGTTTGGGACTGCTTGATCGCTATTCTGCACTGAGTAAATATGGAACATGAGGATGTTAATCTTGATGCTTGGTCTTTAATTGTTTGGAAACAATGCTTTCTTAGTATAAGCTGCTAATCTAGACTGATTAATGAACTTAGAACTTGAGCTAAAATATTGAAAGTAAGGACCAACTTTAGGCGCTTTTGGCAAAACAAACCCATAGGCATGTCTAGGAGTTGGTGAAATAGTTATCACATGTCGGGTCAGTCTTGCTGATTACTAGTTGCTCAGCCTTGCTTGTGGCTATGTTTTCAAGAAGTGCTGAGCACGAGGAAATGGTTGCCAGCTTGACTTGGCCGACCCAGCTTCCTTCGGGTTGGTCGGTCGAGTGGACACATGCCTCAGACATCATGGATGGTTGAAAGGGATATCATGGTCGGCTTCGCCATGGTATTATGTATGATCATGTAGCTTCCGTTGTTTTACCTCTTCGTTGTTTACAACCTTGCAAACTTGCTTGATTTTCGAAACTCTGATGTAATAAATTGTTGAACTATGTTAATGTGATGGGAATGTTATAATCTCTGTGCCACTCACCTTTGTGTGAGCAGTGCTTCTCGATCCTGAGTATGTGGTTTATCGGATGAAATCCGACGGATGACCCAGTTGACTTGGTTAAATTGCATGATCGCATGTTAGGCGACTTAAGTGCATTGTAGTTAGGTAAATTTGGGCGGTTTCTTCACACTAGTACCAAAGGAAAATGCCCTGGTTCTGAGAAGTTGGTCCATTGATCCTTTCTGCTGAAGGTAATGGGTACCTCAGACCATTTGAGTTGGGGTGGCTGGTTTGATAGCCATGATTCTCTGAGTACTAATTTGTTGGATCGCTTAGAGGTAGTTGATGAGGACATCACCTGCTCGGATACAACCACATTAGTAACTTTTCATTCACAGGTGAAACAATTCTTTACCATGATTGTATTTGATACATTTGATGAATTGATGTTGCACCATGATGTGTGTTCGTTGTCAATTTCGGAAATACATACGTGGATCAAAAATAGTGCCAAACACACATGGAAGGTATGGAGGACCAAAGAAGTAGATGGGCGACCAAGTCCAAGTATTCCCAACGTCCTCCACCAGGTCACCACGTCACTTTTGGCCCAAGGAAAGAAAAAGATCCAATCCAACACGTTTTGGCGCTGGATTCACACTTCAGCTCTACCCCAACTTGCAACGGCCGCCACGACCTCATCCGGACTCCGTTTTGGGTATTCCAATACTCCTTGGAATTCTTGTGAAGTATATTTTCATATGGATCTAGATTCATATCCATATCTATTCTGAGGCGGTCGCAATCACCAAAATACTACCGAGAGGTTTTCTGTCCAGAGGTGTTGCGTCGCCTTATTTTAGCCCAATGGGCCATGTATAATGTTGGGTCCATGAGGGACATGTCCTAGGATTATAGCACAACCCCAACACCCCCCTGGTTGCTCCTAGGTGTTAATAAGGATTAGAGCCGCCACAAACAGATTGGGTTTTGTTTTGTTGAAAGTTTGGCCATTACTACTTCCTCGTAGACGCGTGTGTCGACTAGACCATCCATTCTACTTGATTCAGAACCCCAAATTTATGAGTTTAGATTAGTTTTCATCTCCATATTTGCAATTGAGTTGCTTGTTCTACTTGTTTTTGCTTGTTCTTCGATTGCTTGCAGGACGAGTGCCCTAGTGGCCGAGTGACGCGCTCCAAAAGATCGCGACAGCCATTGGAGGTGGTGTATTGCTTGCTAAGGCACAGCTTGGAAGGCTGAGTTGGGCTGTGAATCTTGTCTCCATCCACCAATCGAGTTATCCATGCCTCTCTCATCGAAAGATCGGGAATCAACCCTAGCGGGTTCATATCAAATGGTAATCAGAGCAAGGTTTATCGGTGAGAGACTTCCAATCCTTCGCTGTTTTACTTTCCCATAGTCCAGAAAAAGCCAAAAAAAATTAGTAGATTAGTTTACCCGCAATCTTATAAACCCTTTGAGCCTTTGCTAGCAGTGCTTAGTTAGGTCTTGTTGAGTTTTTGGTTGCATCGGTTGTGTCGAGTTGCTGGTCTTAGTTTTTGTCATTTAGAGTTTCGAGTCCTTGTCACGTTCTAGTCACAGCTGTGTACTACCATATAAAACCTTCTGTTGGCTAAATCTGAATACATATTTGTGTTCAAGTCCGAGTAGGACTCCGAGTTTGTTTAAAACCAAATCCCATGTGGTGCTGAGTTCGAGTTGGAATCGGTTTGGAGTCCGAATTGACAGCTGCCTTGTTGCTGTATTGAGTCCGAATCTGATTTCTATCCTTTCGGAATACTCCTATCCTTTCGGAAAAAGTTTGTGTGGTGTGTGACTTTTGTGAAGTCATTTTGTTCATATAATCATATTTGAGGACCCCCTGAAAAAAAGGAGAAAAAAAATAGAAAAAAAAGAAGGAAACAAAGACAAAAAAACAGGAAGAAAAGGGGCTGTTCGTTGTGCTTCTCTATTATTTTCCGGTGGTGTGTTGTGACTTCCTTTGTGTCCAGGCTCGCGTCTCTAGCACGGTCTAGGCTAGGACCAGCACAGTACCACCGTTGAACGATTATTCAGCTTGCTTTTGTGACTAACGTGGTGCTAGTATATTTCCTTGCTTTAGCCCACCTACAGCTCCACATATTCGACTACATCTTGACAAGTTTTTTTTTGCTGCGGCACGATACACTTCTCTCCACAGTTGCAGACTTGTTGGTTGCCATCACCTCCTGTTTGGCTTGGTAAAAACTTGTAAGGGCTTGTTTAAACAAGTTGAGTTTGAGAGAATTACAACCAATACATCCTAGTAGTTGACAGGAGGATCCATATTGTTTTGTGTTTCTTGTTTACTACTAATCATGGCAGGTGATACGGAGATTTTTGAGCTGTTGAAACTAGACCCTCATATTCAGGATGTTATTCAACACTTGCCGTTATATGATGGTAAGTTTGATCCTGAAGCTTATATTGATTGGGAGTTAAAAGTAGATAATGAATTTCATGAGCATGACCTATTTGAGAAACAAAATATTTATATTGCCTCTAATGTTTTGACTGAATATGCTTTGCTTGAGTGGAAACGCATTTGTAGGCACAACAAAGTTCTAGAACCTTGGGAAGACCTTAAATTTCTTTTTAGAGATGCATTCATTCCTGAATATTATGCCAATTATTTGCTTGCAAAATTAGACAACTTGAAGCAAGGTAGTAGGACTGTGAAAGAATACTTCCATGATTTTAAAATTTGTATCATGTATGGTGGATTAGATGAATGCATGGAAGATGTTATGAGTAGGTTCATAAGAGGGCTCAATTCTGAAATTCAAACCTTGTTAATTAGCAATTCTTATAGCCATATTGGTCAATTATTTTGTCTTGCTCTCAATGCTGAAAAGGAGATTATGTTATCTGTGCATACTTGCAAGAATGATGTGACCCAATATGAGCAAAATTTGTCCACTCTTCATGCTAATGAAGAGCAACAAATAGTGGATCCCACTGCTAATTTTCCTTTGTCACAAAATGAATTACTTGTTGTTCCTTGTGACAAAGAGGACTTGTATGCTGATGATTCTTTTACTCCTATGCCACAAGTAGCGAATAAGTGTGATACTTTTGGTTTGGAACCATACAAATGTGTTGAAGATAAGCTTTTTCATCCTATTACTTGTACACAAGATGAACTGAATTTACTATCCTCTTTAAATACTTTGGGTTATACTGAATTTGATATTCTGTGTAATCTAAATTTTCTAAATGAGAAACTTAAATTTGACTATGGTTTTCCAAGTTTTAATCATTGTTCGCTTCATGCAATTGGCTAATAGAAAATCGCGGAAATTTTTATTGAGATATTTTTCGCTTTCCCACGTTGCCTCATCTTCAATATGATGGCTCCATTGAATCTTAAACATTCTCACCACCTATCACCTAGTTCTTCTTTCCTTATGATCAAGAATCTTGGTAGGAAACTCAACATAGGAAAGATCCAGTTCTACCCATACTTCCCCTTGTTCGATAATCTCGGTTGGAACTCGAACACACTTCTTAAGTTGGGATACATGGAAGATATCATGGATAGCTAAGAGTCTAGGTGGAAGTTTCACTCGATAGGCCACGGGTCCACAAATTTTAGTGATTTCGTATGGACCAATATATGGAGGAGCTAGTTTTCCCTTTACTCCAAACCTTTGCACAAATTTGGTCGGTGAAATTCGGAGGTATACGTGGTCACCAACTTTGAATTGCAATGGTTTCCTCCTCTTATTGAAATAGCTCTTTTTCCTAGATTGGGCGGCTTTATGGTGTTCTTGTATTATCCTCACTTTTTCTTCCGCCTCAATTACCAAATCTAGCCCAAAACTTTCCGCTCTCCGGCTTGGGACCAACTCAATGGGGTTCGACACCTACGACCATAGAAGGCCTCAAATGACATCTTCAAACTAGCTTGATAGCCATTGTTATAAGAAAACTCCGCTAGAGGTAAGTGTTTGTCCCAATTCTTATCATAGTTAATGACGCAAGCTTGAAGCATATCTTCAAGGATTTGATTCACCCTTTCAGTTTGTCCATCGGTTTGAGGGCGACAGGTGGACCTACAAATTAGCTTAGTGCCAAGAGAAGCTTGTAACTGTAGAAGCGTGCCACAAACTGAGTACCTCGATCTGAAATGATCATTTTGGGCACTCCATGTATGCAAACAATCCGATCAAGATATAGCTCGGCATATCGCTTGGTAGTGTAGGTTGTTTGAACTGGAATAAAATGTGCCGTTTTAGTGAGTCTATCCACTATGACCCATATGGAATCATGTCACTGAGAGGTGTTGGGCAAACCAACAATGAAATCCATACTTATATCGTCCCATTTCCACGATGGTATAGGCAAAGGTTGAAGAGTACCGGCTACTCTTAAGTGGCTTGCTTTTACCTGTTGACATGTGTCGCATTCCGACACATATCGAGCAATTTCTCTTTTCATCCCAGTCCACCAAAAATTTTGCCTGAGGTCTCGGTACATTTTGGTGCTACCCTGGTGAATAGAGAACTTGGAGAGATGTGCCTCATCCAGGATTTGCTTTCAGAGATCGTGATTTGCTGGAATAACGAAGCGGTCCTGGAACCATACCACTCTCTTCCAGTCTTGGCAGAAACACTTATATCATCCGTCCCCTTGAGAAAGTCTTTGCTTTATGATTTTTATCGCTTCATCCTCTAGATGTGCCAAAATGATTTGATCATGCAGGGTAGGTTCGATAGAGATGTGATTTAGTGTGCCTTGAGAAACGATTTCCAACTTTAGCTTTCTCATCTCATGACACAAGTTTTATGTGAAGTTTTCTGCAGAAGGGCAATGGCAATGGGCCTTGTGGCTTAACGCGTCCGCAACCACATTGGCCTTCCCGGGGTGATAATGCACCTCTAGATCATAATCCTTAATCAACTCCAACCACCTCCTTTGACGCATATTCAGATCGGCATGTGTAAAGATGTACTTGAGACTTTTATGATCGGTGTAGATATTGCAATAAGCACCCATCAAATAATGTCTCCAGATCTTCAGAGCATGAATCACCGCTGCTAGCTCAAGGTCATGTGTTAGGTAATTCTGTTTGTGAGGCCGAAGTGCATGTGAAGCATAAGCAATGACTTGATTGTCTTGCATAACAATGCAATCGAGACCAGTGCTAGAGGCGTCACAGTAAACATCAAAGGGCTTGGTATTATCTTGTTCGGCTAAGACTGGTGCTGAGGTCAGTAGTTTTCGTAAAGTGCAGAAAGCTTCTTCACACTTTTTGCTCCATACAAACTTGACCCCTTTCTTTAACAACTCAGTTATTGGCTTGGCTATCTTTGAGAAATCTAGAATAAAATGACGATAACAGCAAGCTAGACCAAGAAAAACTCCTGATTTGATGAACAGAAGTGGGTGGCATCCAGTCCATCACCTCTTGTACCTTGCTTGGATCAACGACTATGCCTTCGCTAGAGATGGTGTGTCCCAAGAATTTCACACTATCCAACTAGAATTTGGAATAAAGCAGATGATCTCTAAGGCGTTGAAGAACAATGCGGAGATGTTGAGCATGCTCTTCCTTATTTTTGGAATATATGAGGATGTCATCAATGAAGACCATGACAAACTTGTCAAGCTCGAGCATGAACACCGAATTCATGAGATACATGAAGTAGGCAGGGGCATTCGTGAGCCCGAAAGACATGACTAAGTACTCATATAATCCATACCGAGTAGAGAAGGCGGTCTTAGGGATGTCACTCAGCCGGATCTTAATTTGATGATACCCAGAGCAGAGATCAATTTTGGAGAATATTCTAGCTCCAACGAGTTGATCAAAAAGGACATCAATACAGGGTAGTAGATATTTATTCTTGATAGTCACCACATTCAGAGGTCGGTAATCTACACACATCCTCAAACTATCATCCTTCTTCTTTACGAAGAGAGTTGGGCAGCCCCAAAGCGAGATGCTTGGGTGAATGAAACCCTTATCTAGTAGCTCTTGAAGTTGGGTCTTTAATTCTGCCAACTCCATAGGCGGCATTCGATAGGGTCTTTTCGAGATAGGTGCAGTGCCTAGCTGTAGTTCAATGGCAAACTCAATATCCCTATCCGGCGGCATTCCTGGCAAGCCATTCATAAAAGCATCGGTATACTCGCATACCACGGGAATTTCCTCCAGTCGGGACCCTATTGCCATATAAGCACACAAATTTATGCACTCTCAGGGTGGCAAGTAAAGTTTGGAAGCTCCATGTGTGGGTGAATTTGTTTTGACAGCCCGTGATGCAATGTCTATCATGACTTTGTGCTAAGTCATCCAATTTGTCCCCAAAATAATATCTATGCCTTCCAGTCCCAAAATAATAAGGTCGGTTGGGATAATTTTACTACCCAACTTGAGTGGCACATGACGTGTTATTTGGTTGGAAGCAATTTTACCACCAGGTGTTGAGATCATATAAGACCCTTTTGTATGATAGAATTCCAATCCACATTTACCACTGAATTTCGTTCCAATAAAGCTATGTGATGCACCAGAATCAAATAATACAACCACAGGCTGGTTATGGATAGAGAAAATACACGTCATTACTGGTGCACCCTTAGGAAGATCGGCGAGAGTGGTGAAGTTAATCCTCCCTTGCTTGGCCTGGACTTTCTACTTCTTTCCCTTGTTTTGATTTGAGCCTTGTCCTTGGTTCTGGGGCCTGTTCTGTGGACACTCTCTAGCAAAATGGTTGGTACTCCCACCGATGAAGCATCGATTCCCATTGCGAGTGCGAGCTAGCTATGGAGCATTGGGCCTTGGGCCTTGCTGCTAGAAGTTAGGAAAATGTGGAGCTCCCTGCTGCTGAGGTAGCCTGATGATCCAACGTCCAGGCTGTGGGGTTCTCTGAGGAACTCTGGGTAGGGCATTTTGGACTAGGCGAAACTTTGGATTCAGGGCACTAGCTGATGGCATTGGAGCCTTCCTCCTTTTATCTGCATGGTGAGCCATGATACGGTCCTCCTGCAAGATCGCCAAGCTCACCAACTCATTATAACTATTTACTTTGATGGATTTCAGTTGTTCCCTGAGCTTGGTGTTGAGACCTCGACAGAAACGGTCTCTCTTCTTCTCATCTGTGTCAACATGATAGCCCGCGTACTGATACAAGTCAATAAAGGCCTAAGCATATTGGAGCACATTATGCGTGCCCTGAGTTAGTGCTAGAAACTCATTCAACTTTCTCTCCATCAAACCCTCTGGAATGTGATGGCCCCTAAAAGTAGCTTTGAATTCTTCCCAAGAAACCACATGATCGGCTGGGAGCATGGCATGATAATGATCCCACCACAAGCGTGCCGAGCCAGGAAGTTGCTGTGCAGCGAACTTCGCTTTATTCTCATCGGGACAGACTACCGTGAGTAGTGAGAATTTGGATTCGATAGTACGAACCCAAGTGTCCACATCCAGAGCTTCCTCTATTTTGTGGAACAATGGGGGTTGGGTGCCTAGAAAATCCTCATAACTCACGATCTGAGGCTGATGGACGTTTCGCCCACCCTAAGGCGGCTGCTGCTGCTGCTGAACAAGATGCCGCAGCAATGCCATTTGGGCAGCCAATATTGCCTCCATAAAAGGCGGGGGTGGTGGTGGTGTTTGTTGCCTGCTGCCGCTAGGCCCAAAACCACCAGGGTTCTAACGCATTCCCTACACCATCTGCAATGTGAACCTTTTAATTAGCCACATAAAGATGAACAAGGTAAAATATGTGCGGAATGTTAAAGTTCAAAATGCGGTTAACCATGTGGGCAGAAAACTGTCACTTAGGAGAAAAACTCATATCTCCTGACTCAAGTGTCCATAAATTCTAATCTTTGGTCAGTGAGTAGAAAATTTGGTATACTACAACTTTTATATTCAACTCAGAGACCAATTCAAGTGTTATCTAGGTCAAAAAATTTCATCTTTACATCTCTATCCTGCCTGTTTTTCAGCAGGCCGAGCGGTGATGTTTTGCTCATAACTCGAGTTAGAAAAGTCAAACGTGCTGAAATTTCGTGAGCAATTAGGTTACGAAATTAGCAACAACTTTGGTATTCATAAAACAGCTCATAGATGAAAGGAAACTTGGTTAAAAATTCAAACACGCTTCTGCCGCACAAATCAATCATTCGCGTCCTCCAGCTCCATGTTGAGATCATGAATCTGATCCTCCAAGAAATCAATAGTAGCTAGCGGTCACTCAACTCTGTCTGAAGCTCTCCCACCTGAGCCTCTAACTAGGCAATCCATGTATCCTTGTCAACCATCTCAATTGAGAGGTCGACCATCTGGCTGTTCCTTACATCCAACACAATCTGATTTGCTTCAGCCAGATCGGTCAAGTGGACCATTGCCTTGCTTTGGAGAGTCTGTAGATGGTACAATGCGTTCATACGCTGAAGTGAAGATAGTCCCGTGAGGGCAAATAAACCCTAGAAGGTCCATGTGGTCCATCCTATCAATCCACATGGGGTCGTCTACCTGTGGTGATGGAAACAACCCCACGGGAGCGATAGCAACCTCCTCGGGGTGCTGACTACAAAAGGTAGTGAGCCTCTGAAGAGCGGTTGCCTCCCAGATGTCGTCGAGGCAGTACCCAAGTGTCTCAACCTCCAAGGTCGGTAACTCAAGGTGCAACTGGTTAGGGAGAAGTGAGAGGTGCACGCGGCAATGGGGCACGACGCGCTCCTCACACTCCTGTCCCGTGTAGCAGGGAGGGGTCGTGTATCCCACCGAGCTCAAGACACCCCACAAAATGGAAGGAAAGCTCTCCCAGTGTAGGCAGTCAGAGTGAACTCACCCTTCCATATCCACCACAACGTAGACAGGGTCAGCCAACAAAAATCGAGGGAGTGTGTAAGAGCTAGGAAAATCACTTATCCCAAAAATGATAGAATCTCAATAGCTGGTAAAAGGGTCGTAACTCGAGAAGTACCCATCCAAAAACTCTCAAATTTTACCATAATGTTCCTTAGGTATTTGGCTACAACTTTTTTATTCAAAACTTTAGATAAAAAACCTCTAAGAGGGTCATAGACTCAGATTTCCCTACTGTGGTCTAGTTTGAAATTTTCTATAACCGTGCATCACTAATATGATCATCACTCTTAAGCTACGCATCCAAAAATCATGAAATTTTACCAGAAGGTTCTCTACTATGTTATCTACAATTTGCTTTTATGACACTGGACAGAAAATGATCCCAAGGTGGTCGAAAAATTCAACTTTTGTCATTTGTACACTCAGAAATTTTCAGCAAACAGTGGTTTACCAATTTGAGTATAACCTGAGTTCTACTTTAACAGATTTTCTGAGATTTTTACAGCATAACCCATGCTAAATTTAGGACATCTTTATTATAGGATATTTCTGGAACAAAGATCATTTGGTAGACCAAAAAATTCCAACAGTAGGTACTTGCTGTTTGTCGACCACTAGAAAATCCTTAGGTGATCGGCAAGAGTTTTTATGAGAGCGACATTAGGTTGATATGTTAGTTATGCAAGATCCTATACAAAAGTGGTTCCAATTTCCAATTTGTAGGTTTTTAACATGATGCATGCACATCCTATACGTCCTCACAAATTCAAAGAATTGCCAAATACTTTGACTTACGGGGTTAGTGCCGGTGGCAGGGCAACAAATTACAGCTCTCCCTATAATAGCTAGCCGAATTTTCTAACCGTTTGTTAACTTAACGTAATCGTGGTTAGTGTACCTGCAGAAGATCATTTGTACAAATTGAACCTTTCATGCTAGCACTCATGAAAGCGTCCCCATTCATTACCGTTCACTATAGAAATGGCATCCGCACGGTTTTCGTTGTACGGACAACGTTCATATGCTGAGATAGCGTATTCACTTTTTATATGCCACCATCATATTTTCATATGATGCCGTGGGTACATTACAGCAATCGTCGTACCCCTGCGCCAACCATATTTTTGGGTACCGCCACCATATTTGCATATGGTGCCGTGGGTACGTTACAGCAATCACCGTAGCCCTGCGCCATACAAGAAAGTAAGTTTTGACTAAAAGTAAATGTGCTGGAAGTCAGTATAATATACCCAATAAGTTAGTTAGTCACCTGATCAACCCATAACCCCCTAGGGCTTCACAGACAAACTTTCATCCTTAACGAACCAACGCATTTTTCAAACGTGATTTTTCTGGGCAAGTTTTATTGAAATAAGTTTTCAAGACTCGTTGCTTTATCTGGTGTATGCTTTTTGCTCTGATACTAGCTGTGGCAAAACCACCCAAATTAACTCGGCTAAAGTGTGTTAAACATCACCTCAAATGCGAATAGACACTTTAATCGAATCAAAATGGTAGTCTGTGTCGGGTTTCACCCGATACAACCACGTATTTCCGATCGAAACAAGCATACAATACTCATACGAAGATGAGCCCAGAGATTACAAACATCTATAAAAATATTACAAAGATCCCAAATTAATTATTACAAATCGAGTTTCAAATGCATAAGTAGTTCAGAGTTCAAAAGCAGAGGAAAAATAAGTGATAGATCTAGCATTGATACACGATACCATGGTGAAGCCATCCATGATATCACACACCATGATCCTCACCCACCGAGGATGGGTCCTACTCAACCGTCCATCCCGGAGGGATCTGGTATGGCCAAGTCACACTAGCAATCATGTCATCCACATCATTACTTGAAAACATAGCCCTAGGCAAGGTTGAGTATACTAATACTCTGCAAGACTTACCCGTCAGGTGGTATCTAATCCACCAATTCCTAGAGATGCAAGGCTTTTATGCTGAGGGGTTTGTTTTTGCCAAAAGCTTCTAAAGTGGACCACTGCTTTCAAGTTTTAGCATCAAGTTCTAGTTGATTAACCATATAAGATTCTTAGAAGCTTATTATTCAAAAGATAAAGGGTGGTGTCATGTTGGTCCTATTTAGCAACCTTCTTAAGGGTGATCATGTCACTGAAGAATAGCACAATAATTACTCGTGAGCCTACAAGTCCTAGTAGTACTTATTATTAATGATTAAACTAGCATGCAACATGAATACATATTTCAGGGAGCATCTTTTAAGATATGAACATGAAATTTTTATAGGAGCTTTGCCCCTACACAAGATATCTATTGTAATAATTGGAGGTGGAATCGACAATTACAGAATTTATTAAAAATCAAACAGTGTTAAATTGCATATCATGAAGAATGATTTTTAACCTATGTCCTATCATTGGTTTAGTTCCACAAATTTCACAGAAGGGTCACCAACACTAACATATGCTACTTCGAATTTTTCAGGGTTTTATGAGCATGAGAACCATTTATCCCATAATAAGGAGATTAAACAACACGTATTTTCATTAAGCAGTGGAAACACATATTTCACATGAACAAGTATTTTTACTAATCAGCCATGAGCGTCAGAGCCTAACAGAATTTATTTTGCATTTTTATCGATTTTCCACTAATTATCATGCAACTAACATTATTAAGATGGCAAAAATGCAATTTGATTTGAAACAATGTGAACATCATAGATTCTACTAACATAAGTTGCAGATCTAGAATATGCATGTTAAATGGAAGCTAACAAAATTGGTTTCATAATTTTTAGATCACTATATGATTTATAAAGCATTTAATGAACTTTAGACAAAATAAACCATAGCACTAGATGCAGGATAGTAACATGCACATAAACATTTTTAAATTAAACTAGACATCATCAGGAACTCAACAAAACAAGTTTCACAGATTTCTCACTTTTCCACAATTTTCTAGGCATTTTCCATGTTTGAGCTGTTTAAATGCATTTTTAATCAAATCTAAGTTTCACTCTTACAGAACCCCCCTTGAACTTTTCAAAACCTCACAATGAGGCCCCCTGCATTTTTGCACCTAGGACCCTAGAAACAAAGTTGGCTTTGCAATGTGGGCGGCGCGGCGGTGGAAATCTGGCGATGTCTAGCCCCGAGGGTGTGAGCTAAAGGTGGGGAAGTGCCGAGGAGCTCACCGGTGACCTTTCTGCTCTAGGGGTTGAGGGTGGAGGAGGGCCAGCGAGGGGGCTCGACGGAGAGGGGTCGGGCGTGGCGCTCCAGCTAGGACGGCGGTGATGAAGGCTAGTGGTGGGGTCAGGAAGGTGGAGTGAGGGTCGGGAAGGGCTCTGGTGTGCTTGAGTGGCACTGGTGGTGCTCGGATGTGGGAGCTCAACTAGGCGGCTTCAATGGTGATGGTGGAGCTTCGATGTGGGTGGTTGGCAGGCTTGGGAGCGGGTCCTTTTATAGCGGCAAAGGGGTGGGATAAGTAGGCGATGTCCAGGCGCTCCTTCTTGCATATTGGCACGAATGTGATGAGGACATCACATGCTTGGATACAACCATATTGGCATCTTTTGACTCCGAGATGAAACAATTCTTTATCATAATTTTATGTGACACATTTGATGAATTGATGCTGCACCATGATGTGTATTCGTTGTCAATTTCAGAAATACATACATGGATCAAAAATAGTGTTAAACACACATGGAAGGCATGGAGGACCAAAGAAGTAGATTGAGGGTCAAGTCCAAGTATTCCTAACGTCCTCCACCAGGCCACCACGTCACTTTTGGCCCAAGGAAAGAAAGAGTTCCAATCCAATACGTTTTGGGACTGGATTCGGACGGCAGCTCTATGTCAATTTGCAACGGCCACCACGACCTCATCCGGACTCTGTTTTAGGTGTTCAAGTACTCCTTGGAATCCTTATGAAGTCTATTTTCATATGAATCTAGAATCATATCCATATCTTCTCTGAGTCGGTCGCAATCATCGAAATACTACCGAGAGGTTTTCTGTCCACAGGTGCTGCGTCGCCTTATTTTGGCCCAATGGGCCGTGTATCAAGTTGGGTCCATTAGGGACATGTCCTAGGGTTGGAGCATGAACCTAACATCCCCCTGGTCATCCTCCTAGGTATTAATAAGGATTAGAGCCGCCACAAACAGATTGGGTTTTGTTTTGTTGAAAGTTTAGCCATTGCTACTTCCTTGTAGACGCGTGTGTCGACTAGACCATCCGTTCTACTCGATTCAGAACCCCAACTTTGTGAGTTCAGATTGATTTCCATCTCTATATTTGCAATTGAGTTACTTGTTATACTTGTTCTTGCTTGTTCCTCGATTGCTTGTAGGACGAGTGCTCTAGTGGCCGGGTGACGTGCTCCACAAGATCGCGGCAGCCATTGGAGGTGGTGTATCGGTTGCTAAGGCGCAGCTTGGAAGGCTGTAGTCGGGCCGTGAACGTCATCTCCATCCACCAATCGAGTTATCCACACCTCTCTCATCGAAAGATCGAGAATCAACCCTAGCGGGTTCATATCAGGATGGTGGTGCACTGGCAGTGATGGCAGGAGGTGCACTAGGAGTGGCCGCTGGCGGTGTGTGGTATGCCGGCTTAGCGTGCGTCGCGGCCAGGGGTTGGACGAGCAGGATATGGCATGCCAGGGGGGAGATCATGCGTGCGCGGGTTGGGCCGCTAGTGGGCTCATGCTGTCGCTCGATGGTCGGGGGTTGGGTGAGACAACGGAGCCAGACGAGCGGCGCCGCGTGGTGCCGGTGAGTTCGCCGTGCGCGGTGACCGCACTGTGGGCGCACATGGTGTTTCGAGGATCGCGCGAGGGGGATTCTTTGTGCCAGTTTTTCTCTCAAATTTTGAACTGCACGAGGAAAACTTCAAATACAAATGTTTGAGTTCAGACTATGGACTCCAACTTATATAAAGATTGATGGGTGAAAAACATGCTAGATTTGGAGATAAAACCGTGTGAACTTTGGTAGAATGCCGATCAAAGCTGTTTTTGAATTTGACCAAAATTTAACCTAGTTTGTGAGCACCTTCCACTCAATTTGAAAAGATCTACCGCTTTTATATTGGCCATAATTTGAGTACTTATATAAAAATCTGTTTTTATTTCCTACCCAGTGAGCACCATTTAGGGGTTGTTTTTAACTCTTAGCTAAATTTGAGATGTTTTGAATCTGAACACTTTGATTTATTCCTTGATTTCTTGATGTTTCTTGGATTAGCCTTTTAATTACTTGGGATGTCACAGCTGCAAGGCTACGGGGACACAGTACTCCGAGCTCAGGTCCTGGCCGAGGAGCTTGCAAAGGAGAGGAAGTACTCCTCCCGGGTGCTGATGAAATATGATGGACAAGCCGCAGAGTACTGGAATAGTGTCCAACAGTTTGAGGAGGAGAAGGACCGTCTAAGGAAGCGTAACAAGTCTTTGAAGCAGCAACTGAGAGGTAATTGATCTGCTCCCTTTGTCTTTCTAGTACTAATTCCACTTTGTGATGCTGAATTTCTTTTTAATTATTCTTGCAGTGCTCGAGAAAACAAAAGAAGATCTCCAAGGCCAAGTTGTTGGCATGACAAACTCCAACTATCAGTTGATGGACCAGCATGACAAGCTGTCTGCGTTGTATTAAAACCTGGACCATCATCTGCAGAAGGAGAAGAAGATGCCCAAGAACAGGGAGGTTGACTTGGTCAACACCATGAAGACCCTCCAGGAACACGAGGCTAAGTTGAAGGCTGCGAAGCTTGCTCTAAAGGAATTGTCCGAAGCAGCCCAGCCGATTGAGGACATGGTGGAACCCTAGTTGAAGGTGTGGAGCCCCACCCTCTATCTGAAGTACTCAAGGAAGTGTCGGCGAAGTTTACTAGCTACATCCAGAAGATAGTGAAGTCTGTCTCCAAGCAGCTGCTAGGCTTCATGAAGTCCTTCTACCACAGGCTGATCTTGCTTCAGTCATGGAAGGAATAGCGGAGGACTGCTCAGATGAACTCTTCCAGCAGTACCTACAGAAGATGGACCCTATTGCGAAGGAAGTAGCTAATCATTAGACCTTGAGTAGTCTTGTAAGAAGTGAACATTAGTTCTTTGTAATGTAAACATGATATGAATGAAATGTAAATAATTCTAAGTCTTGTTGCAATTTTTTATTGCTTTCAACTTGTTGTTTTAGTGCATCTTACGAACTACCCTGATAATTGCTTGTACCGTAGATGTAAGTGTCTGCGCACAAGGCTACTCTAATTAGCCTCTTCAGATACACGGCGTAGAGTACTTTAGGATGCGACTCCTTTCTACGGAGTATGAGTACCCAAGGTATCTGGCTAGTTAGACCTCTCACGCGAGTAGTCTCTTCAGGATTTCTTCGACTAGAGCCTACCTTTACAATCTCTCTAGGTTGTATTGATGTTTGTGCTCTTGAAAACCTAGAACTGCAAAACTTGTTATTACAAGCCATGACTAGATAGACTTGTCCAGTAGAAAATATCTCGGGTAGTTTAATTAAACCCCGAAGTGCTAAGGACTCCTTTGCAAGCCACCAGGGGGCGACAGACTTGTCCAATGAGTTGAATAACTCACAAATTTTACTACGGTAGTGTCTTTGCAAGCCGCATTTGGACAATTTCGTCCAATGAGTTCAATAACTTGAGAGTTTTTGCAGACCTGTTATTACAAGACACATGTGGGTAATTTTACCCAAGGAGCTGAATAGCTTGCTGTAGTTGTGCAGACTTGTTATTACAAGCTGCGATTTGAGTGATTTAGCCCAGGTAGCTAAATAGCTTAGCGAACTTGCTTCTGCAAGCCAAAATTTCAGTAGAAATAAGTAGTCATTTTACGACAAAAAATAAATCTGCTTTATTAAATTGTAATTCTAGAGCTAGAGCCGATGGCCAATTTACATGAATATGTAAACTAAGGATAAAATGGACAAAGTTGCTCGATGTTCCACGAGTTGTCGACGTCTTCACTGTTGAAGCCTGTATGACCTAGGTCCGGTGACCTTGAAGACGATGAACGGTCCCTCCCATGGTGAATTTAGCTTGTGCAGCCCCTTGGTGTCTTGGATACGCTTGAAAACCATATCGCCTATAGTGAACGAACGTTCTTTGACGTTGCGGTCATGATAGCGGTGGATTCTTTCAAGGTATCTTGTGGACTGGACAAGCGCTACACAGCAAGCTTCTTCGAGGTTGTTTATGTCTAAATGCCTTGTTTCTTTTGCTGCGCCCTCCTCGTACTGCTCGACTACTAGAGATTTCCACATGACGTTGATGGGGAGGATAGCTTCGAATCTGTAGACCAAGAAGTAGTGCGATTGCCCTATAGGCTTGCACGGCTGGATACAGAGCCCCCAGAGAACATTGGGTAGTTCTTTTAGCCAATTGCCCCCTTTCATGTTTCCAATATCATGCAGCTTTTTCTTGAGGCCTTCTAGTATCATCCCGTTGGCGTGCTCAACATGGCCGTTGGCCCGCGGATGAGCGACAGAGACATACCGAATGTCAATCCCGCTGTTCTCACAATATTCCCAGAACTTGTGATTGTTGAAATTGGACCCAGGTCCATGATGATGTGATTAGGGAAGTCATAGCGGTGGACAATTTCATCGAGGAAGTCAAGTACTCTGCCTGCCTTGGGGCAGGTTACTGGTTTCATCTCGATCCACTTGGTAAACTTGTCGATCGCCACCAGTACTCGGTTGAATCCTATAGGTGCCGTAGGCAGTAGGCCAATCATATCTAGCCCCTAGCATGTGAAGGGCCAAGAAGGTGGTTGGGTGATCGGCTTGTAGGCAGAGACGTGTTGTTACTTGGTGAAGAATTGATATCCTTGGCTTTGGCGAACTAGTTCCTCAGCGTCAGCAAGAGCTGTAGGCCAATAGAACCTTGCTCTGAAAGCCTTGCCCACTATCGCTTGCGAGGACGCATGGTTGCCACAGATGCCTTTGTGAATTTCCCCCACTATGTCCTTGCTGTCTTGTCATGAGATGCACTTCATGAGTATTTTTCTGTAAAGTTTGTCTCCAACTACAACATAGTTCTTGCCACATCATGAGACCTATTCTACTTTTGTTTTGTTTGGAGGTAACTTGTGCTCCTTGATGTAGTCAATGAAAGGATTTCTCCAATCTACATCGATCATCATAACCTCCCAGTCTGGTGCATCATGACCTCAATCAGTGGTTGTTGATGGTGCCGGCTCCGTTATGGATGGCTTGTGTAGCTCGTGGATGAAGACCCCAGCTGGAACTTGAGCACAAGTAGATCCGAGCGTGGATAGAATGTCCGCGGCAACATTGTTATCATGGGCGATGTGGTGGAACTCCAGGCCGGAGAACTTGTTCTCTAGCTTACGTACTTCCAGGTAGTATGCATCCAAGTTGTCCTTGTGATGATCCCACTCATTGTTAACTTGATTGGTTACCACCAGTGAGTCGTCGTAGACCAACAATCACTTGATTCCTAGCGAGACTGCTAGGCAGAGCCTGTGGAAGACCGCTTCGTATTCAGCTTCATTGTTGGATACCTCCCAAAAGATTTGCAAGATATATTTGAGTTGTTCGCCTTTGGGAGATATTAAGAGTACTCTTATGCCAGTGTCCTCGAGCTTGAGTGATCCTACAAAATACATAACCCAATGCTCTAGGTGCTCTGCTGGAGTTGGTAGTTGATTTTCCAGCCACTCTGCCACGAAATCGACTAGTGCCTAAGACTTGATCATAGTCCTTGACTTGAATTCTAGGGACAATGCTCCAAGTTCTACTGCCCACATGGATATTCTTCCTGTTGCATCCTGATTGTGGAAAATTTCTCCCAGGGGGAAATCTGTGATGACAGAGATATTCTTCCGCGAGGTGAGTAGTATTGCGTATAGAAACTCCTGAACTAGCAGGTATCTAGTCTTAGAATCCAACAACACCTCGCTAATGAAGTAGATAGGCCTCTATACTTTGTATACATGGCCTAGCTCTAGTCTTTCAACCATGATCACCATACTGATGACATTAGTAGTCACGGCGATGTAGAGCAGCAAGTCTTCGTTGGGGTTTGGCACTGTGAGGATTGGTGGCTTTGATAGGAAGTCCTCCAACTGTACCAGGGCTTGATCTGCCTCCTTGGTCCACTGGAATTTATCTTGCTGCTTGAGTAGTTTGAAAAAAGGTAGTCCCCGTTCTCCAAGCCTGGAGATGAATCTGTTGAGGGCCGTCATGCATCCAGTCAGCTTCTGGACGTCCTTGATACATGATGGGGCATGCATGTTGGTGATGGCGGAGATCTTCCCAAGGTTAGCTTAATTCCTCAGTGACTGATGATGAACCCGAGTAGTTTTCCGGAGGGTACGCCAAAAATGCACATTGTTGGGTTGACTTTCCATCGGAATTCTCGCAAGCTTGCGAAGGTTTCTTCCAAATCCGCAATCAAGTCATCGGGATTTCTGGTCTTTACGACCACGTCACCCACGTACGCCTCTATGTTGTGGTGTAGCTGCTTCTTGAAGTACTCCTGGATTGCCCGTTGATAAGTAGCACCTGCATTCTTCAACTCAAAGAACATTGTTGTGTAGCAGGAAGCTCCATACGTGGTGATGAACGCGGTCTTGATTTGGTCGTCTTCCTTGAGAGCTATCTAGTGATACCCCCAGTAGCAATTGAGGAAATAGAGTAGGACGCATCCAGCTATGGAGTTGATGACTTGATCAATCCTAGGGAGCCCGAAGGGATCCTTTGGATAATGTTTGTTGAGGTCCGTGCAGTCAACACACATCCTCCACTCATTGTTGTTCTTCTTTCGCACCAGGATTTGATTGGCAAGCCACTCTAGATGATATACTTCTTTTATGAAGCCCGCCGTGAGTAGTGTAGCCATCTCTTTTTTGATGGCTTCCCTTCTATCTTGGGTGAACCAACATAGTCATTTTCTTTTTGGTGTAGCTTTTGGATCCACATTTAGTGAGTGCTCGATCAACTCCCTGGGCACCCCCGGCGTATCCGCTGGTTTCCACATGACGATGTTTCGGTTGGCCTGGAGGAAGCTGATGAGTGCGCTTTCCTATTTGGGATCCAGCCCTTAGCCAATCAAGGCTATCTTGGAGGTATCACCAGTCTCAAGGTCAATGACTTTGATGTCTACTTCACTTGTCAGCTTGACCTTTGTTGCCTCCGACTTCTTTTCTGGGATCTCAAGTTTTGACGGGGATAGTTTCTTGGATGCGGCGAAGACTTGCATCATCAAAATTCGTACTTGTGTAGTTGTTGCTAGCTCCACGGCTTCTGTGTCGCAGTCGTATGATCTCTTCAAGTCTCCGCGCAGGGAGAGTACTCCCTTGGGTCCCGGCATCTTGATTACTAGGTACACGTAGTGCGGGATGGTCATGAATTTGGCCAATGCTGGTCTTCTGAGGATAGCATGATATGATGTTTTGAAGTCTGCCATCTCGAACTGGATATATTTTGTCTGGTAGTGTTCTTTGGTCCCAAAGGTAACTGGCAAAACCACATGTCCAATGGGTACAACTGCATTTCCTAGGACAATCCCGTAGAATGGAGAGTTCGTTGGGGTGAGCATGTCAGTAATCCTTCATGACTCTACGTAGACTGTAACAATCTATTGTAGAGTGTTTATGACATGGGTGCCATGGGCATTGCTTCTTCAGGAGCTCGCTGAATGGGGTCCTGTATTGATTCCTGCCGCCACCTTTCTTGGATGACTGTGACATAGCCATGATAGTATTTTCTGGCTTTTGCTTCTGGTTCTGACCTCCCGAGTAGTTATTTCAGTTGTCATTGTTGGGGTGATCGTTGCAGTTCTCATCATTGCATTGGCCACTATTCTAATTATTGTTGTTCTGACCCTTGTTGCGATTAGACTTGAACCTCCTGATCTTCCTATCTTCTTCATCTGCCCATGCCTACACCATGATCTTAAGGGATTTGACATCACTAGGGCGTCTTCTCCCAAAGTCCTGGAACATCCGACAGTCATAGAGGCCATTCTGGAAGCAATCTATGACGTCGCACTTCATGATGTCCACAACTGTAGTTTTCTTGTCGAAGAAGCGATGTAAGTAACTCTGCAGGGTCTTGCCTTCTTATTGTTTGACTTGAGACAAGTCGATCCTATTGCTAGGACGCTGCATCACCCCTGCGTAGTTGTTGGTGAACGCCACCTTGAGGTCCTTCCACGTGTCGATGGAGTTCTTATCTAGTGATTTGAGCCATGTGAGTGGCGCTGCCTCCATGTAGATGGGGAAGTAGATGACCTTGGTGTCATTGTTCCCCCCTGCTGCCTGTACTGACAGTGAGTAGCACCGAAGCCATTGGACTGGGTCTTGCTTGCCATCGTACTTGGTGATACCTAGAGGTTTGAATTTCTCGTATAGAATTACCCTCCTCACACATCTTGAGAAGGTGGAGAACCCATCAGAATCTTCTCCTGGATACTCGAGCTCATGCTCACGATGGCGTCCGTCAATGATGGTACGTGCATCGCGACCTGTGTTGATCTTGTTATGGAGATCCTGTATTGGGCGTTCAGGCTCACGGTGGCCACGGCCTCCCGAGGGTCCAGCCCAATTACCTTCTACTCTAGCTTGGCTTGGTCTAGCGTCCAATTTGACTTGGTTTGGATGGAGTGTGCCAATGGCTACTGCCATGTTGACTACGCTGGAATGGGGTGTGTTGAACTGAATGTATCGTGTTTTGCTGATCAAGTTGTTCGTACGCACGCTCTGCCTTCAGCCAATTGCCTAGTGTACTTGTCCTGTGGCATTGAGCGGGTAATAAGATCAATGGATGTGATGGTGGCAAGAGGAGTATAATGTTGACGCGATTGAACCTGCAAGGTGCGGCAGCACCCTGCTCTTGCGGCGTTTCTTGCTCACCGTCGGGTTCTCTGAGCTTTGGTCTCCTCTCCAGCAACGTTGGCAGTGGGTTCATCCTGCGAGACATCATCTGGGTGACGTTCATGCTGTGGATTTCTCTCTGGCTACTCTTCTTCTTCGCCCTCTTGGCTAGCAATAAGAGTGAAGAGTTCTCGCTCCGGAGAGTAACTTCCCAAGCTTGACGTTATGACCTCCATGGAGCCACCTTCTTCATAGATGGGCAACAGAGGAGCTCCCTCCTGGTACGGAAAGGTGTCAAGGTAGGTGATGAGGCGTGAGTCATCATCCTTGGCGAGAGTAGGTGGCTTCATGTGGGCCAGTAGATGAATCTGTCTTGGGGAGTCGATGTGATTACCAGGCCCTACTGCAGACCTGATAAAGGAATCTCCTCATCTGGGTCCAAGTAGTAGTCAAGGTCCTCGATCATATTCATGTCAGATTGTGATCTGGACAGGGTAGCTTGGTAAATAGCAGCCACACTTTGGAGTCCAAACGGGAATCGACTTGGGTTGTAGTCCGATTCGCACGATGGCTTAAGCATCGGCTCGTGAAAATCAGTCCGACTGGCGAAGAGGTCGAGTTGTACTCGGACTCATCCTCCCCAGCCTCTGACTAAGTCTAAAAAGTCACCAAAATTCTTGACGAGATCCTCTAGAGCACGCTAGAGCTTCATGGCTTGCTACTTCTTCTCGAAGCCAGCGCAATGTGGTGATGGAAATTTGCAGTGCCATCTACGATGCAAACCCAAGAGCCGAAGATGAACATCGCCCCTGCTTTGACTGCCACAATTGTCTTGATGATGACTTGGGGCATCAAGTTCGCCAATAGATTCTCAGTGAGATCCCCTGATGAGGACATCCCCATGATGGACATGCATGAGTCATGGTCTTCCCTAAGTTACAATTCGTCACCAACTCGGTCGTCGCGTTCATTTCGGATTCAGCCGACACCCTTGCACGGTTTCAGCCATATCTCCCTCATACGACATTGAAACAAGGAATCCTTTGATGTGTTGGAATGGGGACGATCATGCCATTCTCTTGGTTCTGGTCCTAGCTCTAGAAGGTTCGTGGATCATTCTGTGTGATCACGACAAGGTGCTGCGTCACCAGTTTTGGGCTAACTTGGGCTTGTATTGTGTTGAGCCTTAAGCCCAAGTTGTGGGCGCCTTCCTTTCTAGTCACCCCCAACCCTAGTTCACCCCTTTTGATATAAACTCAGTAGCCATCATCTTAGAAACTCAGGTTTTGTTTAGTTCTAGTTTTCCTTTAAGAAACTGAGATTGATTCATTGTAACTGTGGCAACAAGTCCTTTTACAGTGATCCAGGACCCCTGTTCTTGTTCTCCTCGACTGTGTCGATTAGTCCTTTCAAATTGAGAGCTTGAACCCTTCTTTACTTCATTCATATTTGAAATATCAGATTGCACATTTATACCTTCTTGCTTGTGTCCATCGATTCGCTTGCAGGGAAAGCCTTCTTGGCGAGGTCAATCAAGTTGTGCTTGGTTGATAACCAACGGAGCAGTGGTGTATCAGTTGCATGGATTTGAAACGTGTCTGATTAGAAGCCCGGATCGTCAATGTCGAGTCTCCACCAATCGAATCTGTCACTACCTTTCGGAAGATCGGGCCAGTTGATAAGAACCCGCTAGGGTTGATTCCCGATCTTTCGATGAGAGAGGCGTGGATAACTCGATTGTTGGATGGAGACGACGTTCACGGCCCGACTACAGCCTTCCAAGCTGCGCCTTGGCAACCGATACACCACCTCCAATGGCTGTCGCGATCTTGTGGAGCGCGTCACCCGGCCACTAGGGCACTCGTCCTGCAAGCAATCGAAGAACAAGCAAGAACAAGTAGAACAAGCAACTCAATTGCAAATATGGATATGAAAACCAATCTGAAATCACAAATTTGGGGTTCCGAATCAAGTAGAACGGATGGTCTAGTTGACACACGCGTCTACAAGGAAGTAGCAATGGCTAAACTTACATCAAAACAAAACCCAATCTGTTCGTGGCGGCTCTAATCCTTATTAATACCTAGGAGGATGACCAGGGGGGTGTTGGGGTCGTGCTCCAACCCTAGGACACGTCCCTAATGGACCCAACTTGATACACGGCCCATCGGGCCAAAATAGGGCGACGCAGCACCTGTGGACAGAAAACCTCTCGGTAGTATTTCAATGATTGCGGCCGCCTCAGAATAGATATGGACATGAGTCCAGATCCATATGAAAATAGACTTCATAAGGATTCGAAGGAGTACTTGAACGCCCAAAACGGAGTCCGGATGAGGTCGTGGCGGTCGTTGCAAGTTGGACCAGAACTGTAGTCCGAATCCAGCACCAAAACGTGTTGGATTGGATCTCTTTCTTTCCTTGGGCCAAAAGTGACGTGGTGGCCTGGTGGAGGACGTTAGGAATACTTGGACTTGGCCCCCAATCTACTTCTTTGGTCCTCCATGCCTTCCATGTGTGTTTAACACTATTTTTGATCCATGTATGTATTTCTGAAATTGACAACGAATACACATCATGGTGCAGCATCAATTCATCAAATGTATCACATATAATTATGATAAAGAATTGTTTCACCTCAGAGTCAAAAGATGCCAATATGGTTGTATCCGAGCATGTGATGTCCTCATCATTCTCCCCTTCTTGGCTGCAAGTCGTCCTCGACTTGCTCCAGTGGCATTCTAAGGTGCTTGTTTTGATGTTGGAGCACGGAGCGACGGCCATGCTGCATGGCCACAACCAGTAATGCTCCCCTTCTTTGGTCTTACCCTGTTGCATATGGGAAAAACTAGAAAAACTTTGCAAGACATTATTAGTGTTAGTGCAGCCCTCTATTTGATCATGGTATTGTAGCCCAAAAGGATATTTCAGAGTGGAGCAAACATAAACTTTATGCACCAAATATTCTCCTTTGCTATCATATTTGCCAATTGCATGAAGCGAACAATGATTAAAACTTGGCAAACCAGAACCAAATTGAAGTTTCTCTTTTAGACAATTTAGATTACACAAAACATCAAATTCAATGTAACCCAAAGTATTTAAAGAGGATAGCAAATTCAGTTCATCTTGTGCACAAGTAATAGGATGAAAAAGCTTATCTTCAGCACATTTGTATGATTCCAAACCAAAAGTATCACACTTATTCACTACTTGTGGTATAGGAGTAAAAGAATCATCAGCACACAAGTCCTCTTTATCACCAGGAACAGCAAGTAATTCATTTTGTGACAAAGGAAAATCAGCAATGGGTTCCACTATTTGTTGCTCTTCATTAGCATGGAGAGTGGACAAATTTTGGATATAATGGGTCACATCATTCTTGCAAGTATTCATAGATAATAGAATCTCCTTTTCAACATTGAGAGCAAGGCAAAACAATTGACCAATATGTATGTATGATTTGCTTAGCAACAAGGTTTGAATTTCAGAATTGAGCCCTCTCATGAACCTACACATAACATCTTCCATGCACTCATCTAATCCACCATACATGATACAAATTTTAAAATCATGGAAGTATTCTTTCACAGTCCTACTACCTTGCCTCAAGTTGTCTAATTTTGCAAGCAAATAATTAGCATAATATTCAGGAATGAATGCATCTCTAAAAAGAAATTTGAAGTCTTCCCAAGATTCTAGAACTTTTTTGTGCCTACAAATGCGTTTCCATTCAAGCAAAGCATATTCAGTCAAAACATTAGAGGCAATATAAATCTTTTGTTTCTCGGACAGGTCATGCTCATCAAATTCATTATCTACTTTTATCTCCCAATCAATGTAAGCTTTAGGATCAAACTTACCATCATATAACGGCAAGTGTTGAATGACATCCTGAACATGAGGGTCTAGTTTCAACAGCTCAACGATCTTCGTATAACCTGCCATGATTAGTAGAAAATAGGAAACACAAAAATAATATGTATACTCCTGTCAACTACTATGATGTGTCTTTTGTAATTCTCTCTAACTCAACTTGTTTAAAACAAGCCCTTACAAGTTCTTACCAAGCCAAACAGGAGGTGACGGCAACCAACAAGTCTGCAACCGTGGAGTGAAGTGTATCGGTGCCGCAGCAACAAGAAAAACCTGTCAAGCTGTAGTCGAAAATGTGGAGCTCTAGGTGGGCTAAAGCAAGGAAATATACTAGCACCACGTTAGTCACAAAAGCAAGCTGAATAATAGTTCAACGGTGGTACTGTGCTGGTCCTAGCCTAGACCGTGCTAGAGACGCGAGCCTGGACACAAAGGAAGTCACAACGCACCACCGAAAAACAACAGAGAAGCACAACGAACAGCCCCTTTTCTTCCTGTTTTTTTTTTGTCTTTCTTTTCCTTTTTTTTCTTCTGTTTTTTTTTTCTTCTTTTTTTTTCAGGGGATCCTCAAATCTGATTATATGAACAAAAGGACTTCACAAGAGTCACACACCACACAAACTTTTTCCGAAAGGATAGAAATCAGATTTGGACTCAAGACAGCAACAGGGCAGCTGTCAATTCGGACTCCAAACCGATTCCAACTTGAACTCAGCACCACGTGGGATTCGGTCTTAAACAAACTCGGAGTCCTACTCGGACTTGAGCACAAATATGTATTCAGATTCAGCCAACAAAAGGTTTTATATGGTAGCACACGGCTGTGACTAGAACGTGACAAGAACTCGAAACTCTAAAGGACTAAAACTAAGACCAGCAACTCGACACAACCGATGCAACCAAAAACTCAACAAGCCCTAACTAAGCAGTGCTAGCAAAGGCTCAAAGGGTTTATAGGATTGTGAGTAAACTAATCTACTAATTTTTTTGGCTTTTTCTGGACTATAGGAAATTAAAAACAGCAAAGAACTAGAAGTCTCTCACCGATAAACCTTGCTCTGATTACCAACTGATAAGAACCCGCTAGGGTTGATTCCCGATCTTTCGATGAGAGAGGCGTGGATAACTCGATTGTTGGATGGAGACGACGTTCACGGCCCGACTACAGCCTTCCAAGCTGCGCCTTGGCAACCGATACACCACCTCCAATGGCTGCCGCGATCTTGTGGAGCGCGTCACCCGGCCACTAGGGCACTCGTCCTACAAGCAATCGAAGAACAAGCAAGAACAAGTAGAACAAGCAACTCAATTGCAAATATGGAGATGAAAACCAATCTGAAATCACAAATTTGGGGTTCCGAATCAAGTAGAACGGATGGTCTAGTTGACACACGCGTCTACAAGGAAGTAGCAATGGCTAAACTTACATCAAAACAAAACCCAATCAAAACAAGGAATAGATATGGACATGAGTCCGGATCCATATGAAAATAGACTTCATAAGGATTCGAAGGAGTACTTGAACGCCCAAAACGGAGTCCGGATGAGGTCGTGGCGGTCGTTGCAAGTTGGACCAGAACTGTAGTCCGAATCCAGCACCAAAACGTGTTGGATTGGATCTCTTTCTTTCCTTGGGCCAAAAGTGACGTGGTGGCCTGGTGGAGGACGTTAGGAATACTTGGACTTGGCCCCCAATCTACTTCTTTGGTCCTCCATGCCTTCCATGTGTGTTTAACACTATTTTTGATCCATGTATGTATTTCTGAAATTGACAACGAATACACATCATGGTGCAGCATCAATTCATCAAATGTATCACATATAATTATGATAAAGAATTGTTTCACCTCAGAGTCAAAAGATGCCAATATGGTTGTATCCGAGCATGTGATGTCCTCATCACCAGTGCTACATCAAGTGGTATCAGGATTCCAGGTTACTCGTGAGGTATACTATCGTGTTTCCCCTTTAGATTCAGTTCGTGTCCAAGACCTATAGTCCACAAAAAGCCCAAAAATATTTACACTTTCCGCTATCCTATCGCCTTTTTAGCCTTTGCATTTTTCGTTTCAGATTCTCTTTGTTGAGTTTGTGTCCGTAGTCAAGTCTTGTTGCTGGTTTAGTGTGTTCGTGGTCGTAGTTTCAACCGCCCGTTGCTGTTTGTTTGTTTCCACCGCTATCCCATCCACCTTTACCCAAACAACAAGTCGAGTCTTCACATTACTTGACTTGCCCCGCTAGCCGCCTTGTGTGAACTCTCGCCGCGCAATCTCTAGATAGATTGCAAGCCGCATTGTGTCGCCTTTGCATCGCAGCCCTTCTTGATTCATCTGGCGAATACCTAATTGCTGCATACCAGGGATGTTCGTGCCCCTATATTACTTGCTGAGAAGCTTTGATCAGTCATGATCAGCGTTAGACGGATAGGGATGCTTTGCCCTAGCTGCCACCGTCCTACCAGCCGCATTGTGCCTCTTCGAAAACCCTGTTTCGAGCGACCTTCCTTAAAACAGGTATAACTTTTCACTCGGAACTCCAATTGAGACGAATTTTTTTTCAAATCTTTAGAACACAAAGTTACACATACAATTCAACCCCTTTGGTGTTTTTGCGATTCTCAGCTCTCCCAAAAAAATCAGGAAGTGGGAGTTTTCAAGCCTCTAAGTTGTTGCACGGTTTTCACCAAACGTGCCTATTTTTCTGTAGATCACATCACACCTCAGTTTAAGGTGCAAATTTTTGTGGTTCCATCTTGTGTGATCCCTTTTCAGAGAAAAATATAAAAAAATAGTTGAGAAAAATAAAAAAGTGGCTTCCTACTAGTCCTGGAGGGAAAATCAGGGAAAAGAATTAAAACAATTGCATGAGTTTCTGGTTGCTTGTTCTTTGAGTTCTATCCACTGTCGCTCTTTCCAACTTGGTGTGCTACATCTAGGGACACGTCTTATCCAGCAAATGTGACTTGTACTTTGGATACTTATTGAACTTTGCTAATCTACTTCGGCTATTGTTTTTCCTTGCTACCATATTGTACCTCCCCAAAGTCCACATATACTTCTGTCAGTACAGGTTCACCTTGCAATTGTTACACCCAAACTTGACAATAGATTGTACCACCCTATTTGCTTTGGTAATAACACTTGCAAGACGATAGTAAACAGTTTGAGATATTGCTTTCTACTTTCACCACCACCCAGTAGTTGCTAGTTGATAGGGATAATACTTTTGTGTTGTCTTTTGCTATCTTCTAACCATGTCAAGGAAAGGGAAAGGAGTGGAGTCCCCTTCATACTTCAATGAGTGTGTGTCCAAGGATGAGCTTATGAAGCTTCTTGCTGACCAGCGCACCTACATTGATGGGAAGTTTGATGACTTGATGCGCAACATTAACATTCTGGTTACCCGGATTGAACATGTTGAGCAACGACCTACCCCAGTGCTGCCACGCTGACCCACCCCTCATGATGATGGTTTGGAGGATGATGAAGACGCTGATCTTGCTAATGATGCACGTGACATGGACCGTCTTCGGCGTAATCATCATGGTATGGGAGGTAATAATCATCACCGTGGTAATAATGATCCTTTTGCTAAAACTAAATTTACCATGATTCCTTTTGCTAGTAATGCTGATCCTAAGGCTTATTTAGATTGGGAACTTGCTGTTGAACAAAAATTTAATTCTCATTTAGTTCCGGCTGCGCATAGAGTTAGGCTTGCTACTAGTGAGTTTAATGGTTTTGCTCTCTTTTGGTGGAATGATCTTTGCAATAATAATAATGCCAATACTGTACCTCCAACATGGAATGTTTTAAAACAACATATGAAATCTCATTTTGTTCCTCCTTATTACCAACGTGATTTGCATATGAAACTGCAAACTTTAAAACAAGGTGAAAAAGGAGTAGAAGAATATTATCAGGAATTGCTCATTGGTCTAGCACGTTGTGATATACATGAGGATGATGAAGATACTTGTGCTAGATTCTTTGGTGGTTTGAATCGTGATATACAGGATATTCTTGATTACAAAGATTGGAATAGGTTCAACCAATTATATCATCTTGCACTTAAAGCTGAAAGAGAAGTACAGGGATGTCATCAACAACACACTTTCATGTCAAACCCTAGACGATCTCTTCCGTAGCAGCGTTCCAACATCGACAAGCCCAAGGCTTCTGTTGCCCAGCCACCAGCAACACCGTCTACTACTACACATGCTTCCGAGGTGAGCAATTTGTCTCCGATGCAGTCCCAACCGCAAAAGAAAGTTATGGCCCCTGATGCATCATCGAATAGCTCCAACAAAATTGTGTGCCACCGCTGCAAGGGCATTGGACATGTCATGAAGGATTGCCCAAATCGTCGTGCTTACATAGCCACCGCTGATGGAACATGATATGTAAGTACTAGTGATGTTGAAGATGAATTGGTTCTTGCTACTAACATTGTTGCAGATGAAGCGAATAACAAGGAGGAGGTTGCCATTAATTCTCTGGCTACCTCGATGGGTTATGAGAGCCTTCTTGTGCAGCGGGTGTTGACTTTCCAACTGGGACATGAGGAAGAGAAGTTCCAACACCGCAATTTGTTCCATATGTTTCTCATCATCAAGGATCGCCGTGTTCTCACCATTATTGATAGTGGGAGTTGCAACAACTTGGTGAATTCAGATTTGGTCGAGAAACTTGGTTTGACCACATGTGCGCACCCACATCCGTACCACCTACAATGGTTCAACAATAGTGCTAAGACAAAGGTAACTAGATCAGTGCGTGTGCATTTTTCTATTGGCTCATATAATGACTATGCTAATTTTAATGTTGTACCTATGCAAGCATGCTCTCTTTTGTTAGGCCACCCATGAAAATTTGATGTGGATGCTTTACACCATGGCAGAACTAATAAATATACTTTTATGCATCAAAACAAGAATATTACTTTGCTTCCTTTATCTCCTGCGGATATTAGGAAACATCATAACGAGCTTGCTGAAATTGTTAAGAAGGATCATGCATTAGTTCCATCTCATGCTACACATAATGGGATTAAGTTAAAAGAGGGTGTTTATCTTGCCACCACTGCTACTACTGCTGCCTTATGTGATAATCATGATGCACCTTGCTATACTATGCTTGGTCGAGATGTTTGTGTTACCGATAATCCTGTATCTCGTACTTTGCATCCTGCTGTGCCTAACCTTTTGCAGGAGATTGATGATTGCATGGAGTTGAGGATGACTCCAATTCAAGAAGGGCGGGATGATGAGGACATCGCCATGCTAGACATGCACGAGTCATGGTCTTCCTCAAGTTAGAATTCGTCACCAACTCGGTCGTCGCGTTCGTTTCAGATTCAGCCGACACTCCTAAACGGTTTCGGCCATATCTCCCCCATACGACATTGAAACAAGGCGTTCTTTGATGCGTTGGAACGGGGACGACGACACCGTTCTTTTGGTTCTAGTCCTAGATCCAGAAAGTTCGTGGATCATTCTGTACGACCATGACAAAGTGCTACATCACCAGTTTTGGGCCAACTTGGGCTTGTATCATTTCGGGCCTTAACCCCAAGTTGTGGGCGCCTCCCTTCCTAGTCGCCCCCAACCCTAGTTCACCCCTTTTGACATAAACTCAGTAGCTGCCACCTTAGAAACTTGAGTTTTGTTTAGTTCTAGTTTTCCTTTGAGAAACTGAGATTGATTCGTTGTAACTATGGCAACCAGTCCGTTTACAGTGATCCAGGGCCCCTGTTCTTATTCTCCTCGGCTGTGTTGATTAGTCCTTTCGAATCAAGAGCTTGAACCCTTCTTTACTTCATTCATATTTGAAATATCAGATTGCATGTTTATACCTTCTTGCTTGTATCCTTCGATTTGCTTGTAGGGAAAGCCTTCTCGGCGAGGTCAATCAAGTTGTGCTTGGTTGATAACCAACAAAGCAATGGTGTACCAGTTGCAGGGATTCGAATCGTGTCTGATTAGAAGCCCGGATCATCAACGTCGAGTCTCCACCAATCAAATTTATCACTACCTTTTGGAAGATCAGGCCAGTGCTACATCATCCCCTACCTGGCGTGCCAGCTGTCAGTGTTTAGACCCGTCAACCTACCAAGGAGGTGCCTGAGGTAGTGTTTGGTTTATGGGGCTCGCTGAGATCAAGAACTCGAAGGTGAACACAGACACACGATTTAGACAGGTTCGGGCCGCTTGATTGCGTAATTCCCTACGTCTTATGTGTTGGTTGGATTGAATTGCTTTGGAGGGGGTCCCTGCCTCACCTTATATTTCCGAGGGCAAGGTCAAAGGTCGGTTTATTTACAAGAATACTAGTCGGATTCGACTAGGCGAGTCCTTCTCTAATTGCTACGAGTAGTTTCATAATCCTCGACTAGTTCCTATCATGCCATGTAGACTATTCTGTCCTATACTATAGCCTCCATGTCAGACACGTCTTGGTGTCCAGCACTGTATCTAGGACTGTCCAAACCTACTGGTGGGCCCATAGATGTATGTACGACACTCAGGTCGATCGTCCTAGGAGGTTTTTGCCTCGGTTTCGGTTCCCCCTTACCAATCTTTGGTAATGAAAGTTTATGAAAGTGATTTTTGCGGGAAAGGGTGAAGAATTTTTTAGAAATGTCTGGATTCTTAGCTAAGGATTCATGAGTAAAAATAAGAGGCCAATTGGAGGAGCAATTTTGCATCTAACAAGCAATTCAGAACCATCAAACCTAGAAAAAAGTGCTATGGTGGAGTCCAAGTGCTCGGGAGACGAGAGGGGGCAGCTGGATGTGACGGGAGAGGCCAGGCTAATTGGCTTGACCTCCCAAGCCGATCGGCTCACCCCCCCCCCCTCTGAAGGCTGCCAACGACCACATTCATCTAAAAGTCAATAGGGGCAATTGGGTTACCAAAACTCAGCTGAGGACCTCTCATCAGCATTGGAAGGAAGGTGCCATCTAGAAAGCTCGTGGATCACAAGCTGATCATCATCTCGAGCGAAGATGAAGTGCTGAAGAAGAAGAAGAAGGAGGTCATCGTCGCTCCCACAAGGCATTCAGCAAGGCTTCTCAGGATAAAGCACAAGATCTATATCGAGAAGATGCCTGAGTACATGCTAGCTGATTGTGGAGGCGATAGCGATTGGGAGGACGATAGGAGCCCCGGATCATGGGGTGCTGCAAGCCGTGACGAGGATGAAGAGAACAACACGTACTGGGACTAGGTGGAAGCAAAGAAGGAGAGCAAGAAGCAAGATGGCCGACATCAAGACTAGGGCAAAGAGAATGATATAGAAGATGATGAGTTGGAACCTGAAGAGAATCACCATGCTTGTTGCCCCGCTTGCAGGCAAAACATCCAGTACCTCTTTGATGCTGTCGACGACATCATGCAAACCATGCAGGAGCTGGATCACAAGGTGGGTGAGAATGATCGCCACTAGGAGGATTACTTCAAGTTCTTGTAGGGGAATATGAGAAAGCTCTTCGGGATGTGCGGTGACATTAGGAAGAACAAAGCCCATGGAGAAGGAAACAACAGCTGCCCCGTGTGCAACCAATGTGGGCAGCATCACTAGTGCATTTACGAGCATCTTTTCCCTTTGTACTTGATGCGGTTATGATGAGGATGTCGTAGATTTTAAGCGTGGGGGGAGCATCGTTGCTCGTATGGAGTTTTTGAAGTCAGCTTGGTCAAGTCAGGTCGTGTGATAGTCGAAATTTGAGTTTTTCTTTCAATCAAAAGTAGATAAAGTAGTAGTCTTCTTAAGCTTTTGGGAAGACTTAGGCCTAGATCACTACTTTAGCATCTATTGTGAGAAGAAACATAAATAAAATTCAAGGATCGTGCGAGCGTTTTAGTGTCTACCTTTGCTTGCTTGTCTTTTACTTTGCCTTTACAACATTAGATCATGAGCCTTGTCTTGAATTTGGAATCTTTACTGTGGACTTTAGTAATCGATTTATCTTTCCAATACCCATACTTCATGATGATCTAGTACTTTAGTTTTGATTATGCTTTATGAGTAAGGTTTAAATTGGAGGTCATTTGAATTTTTGTTGCTTATCTAAAACCTCTACATGAAAAAAAAAACAAGATTGATCAAGTTTTCTACCAGGTTAACAGTATTGCCTATCCTATCCAGTGCCTCTAAAAAAATTAATCTAACCACCATAAGCAGAGTTGATGCTTTGAATTAAGTTAGGATCACTCTCTCTAGGTTTGCTTTAATTCCAAGCATTGATCATATCCTTTAACCATCTCTGATTGCTAGCCTCGTCAATATTCAATAATGAGAGTTCTTTGCTGGAACAATCATATGATCTACTGAATTCCTAATCCTGAACCAAAAACTTCTCAATTTTATTACCTATTCCTTGAACACAACCCACTATTCGAAGATCTGTTCCATTTCTGGTCAGGGATCATGCAAAAATATGGGAGATACAAGATATGGAAGCCTCACCAGAAAGAAGAGCGAGAAAGGAGTGCAGAGGAGGCCAGGTTGATCAGCCTGGGGTCCTGCAGCCTTGGTTCATGCGTAGAAAATTCTTGGAAGGTCTCTAGAACAATCTAAAACTAATTTTAATGAGTTGTTGTTCAGAGGAGGTTCAGAGAAGAGATGAAAAATAAAAGAAACAAAGAAACAAAGAAAGAAAGAAAGAAAGATAAAAAGTACTGGAAAAGAAAGAAAGAAAGAAAGAAGGGAAAAGAAAGAAGGGAAAAGAAAGAAATAAATAAGAGGAGTTTCTACTGCCATGAAGATCAAGAAAAAGTGCAAAGAAGGATAACCTTGTTTACATAATGGATTTTCTTTTCCAACCATGAGCACACTGGTTCAAAACTGAGCATTAGTCCTGGTTGGTAAGCCTCATATTTCTCGAAAAACTAACCGAGACTAATCATTCGGGACTAAAGGTCACCCTCTTTAGTCCTGGTTCATTCACCCAAGACTAAAGACATCCTTTAGTCCTGGTTGGTATTACCGGGACTAAAGAGGCTGCCATGCATGACCATGCACGTGGCCCTTTTAGTTCCGGTTGGTATTACCATTTGGGACTAAAAGGTTCCAAAAAAACTGGCAAATAATTTATGTTCCGATTGGTCTTTTTCTAATTTTGATCCGATAAACTTATGTGTTCTACCAAGCTAATAATTACAAACATATTTCATAAAACAACTTCTCAAGAGCTTTGTACAAATATGCCAAAACCTATTGTACACCATTGGCATTCACTTTCACCAAGCATAGCCGTACCAATAAGCACAATCCAAAAATAGGAAGTAATAAGAAACCCATGAACAAGAAGGAATCAAGAAGCCACGCTGCTCCTCATTCCGGTCCTCGCGCTCGCCGCTGTAGCTACCGGAAGCCACCGGCCCCGCACCGCCGGTGGCAAAGGGGGCGAGCCGAGGAGGCCTTGTACGCCGGCAGCCAGGAGGGCCCGGCCGAGAAGGGTCCACGAGCCTACGGCGGCCAGCAGCCAGGGGCCGGATAGGGAGGCCCCACGCACCCGCGTGGCTGGCAGCCTAGGAGGGCCGTGCGCCAGCGGTCAGGGCCCTCGCTAGGGAGGGCCGCGCGCTAGAGGGTAGAGCCCCGACTGGGGAGGGCCGCGCGCAGGTGGCCAGGCGGCCCGGCTGGGGTGGCCCCACGTTAGCAACACGAGCCCCGACCGGGGAGGCCTTGCACGCCGACGGCCGACGACCAGGTGGCCCAACCAAGGAGGGTTGCGTGCCGGCGGCCAGGCGGCCGGCCGGGGAGGCCCCGCGTCGATAGCTCGGGCCCTAGCTGGGGAGGCCCTGCGCACCGGTGGCCAGGCGGCCTGGTCGTCGAGGGCCATGCACCGGTGGCTAGGCGGCCCAAGGAGGCCTCGCGCGCCAGCGACCAGACGCCCAGCCGGGGAGGCCCCACATGGCGGCAGATAGTGGAAGAAGGAGAGAGGAGGAGAAGGAGGAGAGGACGCGGTGGAGGGAGAGAGAGGCTGGTGGTGGTTTGGAAAGGATAAGGTAGTAGTGGGTGTCGGTATTTTAGACCGGCAACCCGCTTAGGGGGTACCCTAGGTGGTCTTTTATGCGGTAAGGATCATCGAGAATCAAGGAATCAATGGTGACGCAAGGTACACGATTTAGACAGGTTCGGGCCGCTAGATCGCGTAATACCCTACGTCCTGTGTGTTGGTTTGTATTGATCTTGGATGAACTGGAGTTGTTCGTGTTTGAGGGGGGTCCCTGCCCGCTCTTATATACACGGGAGGGCAGGGTTACAAGTCCGAGTCCTAGTCGAGTACTATTACAGAGTTCTACTCGGTAAGGCCCGAGTAGTTTTCCATATACATACTTGACTAGTCCGAGTGGGATAAGCCTATCCCTTGTCCTGATCATATCCGAGTATGCCCCTTAGTGGGCCGTCCAAGGTCTACTCGTGGGCCTGGGGTGCATGTCTGACAAGCCCTTGAGTACTTTGTAGTCGTGCGCCACAGTCTTGGGCACTGCGGGCGCTATCCGAGTAGTCCGTCGTAGAGGTTGCGGACCGAAGAGCTCGAGTACTATCGCGTGGCTGGAAGGTACTCTTCTTGTTCCTTCAAGTTGTTTTTGTTCCGAGAATTTTTATATGGTAGTGCGATGTCAATTGCACTCCATATGGAGTAGCGCCCGAGCCTTAGGTTGAGTTGAAGAGTCAGGCTTAGGGTCAAACCAGCTTTTGTCCATTTTACCCTTGGAGATCTTGGGAAAAGAAAAAAACTGATCAACGGATACGGTACCCGCAGCCCCCGAGCACTTAGGCGATTTCTGTCGTTGAAGTGGTCAGCAGTCCGTTGAATAGAGTAGCCGTTGGGTGTTTAAGGCGATCACTACGCAATTAATCTGTCCGTTGCGCAACTGACGCGTGGAAACCGAAGCTGGCGGAGATAAAACTGGAAGGTCCCCTTTCGGTTGCTGTTACGCCGAACGGTAATCAGATCCCGTTTTCCTCCTCCTCTGCGCCTTCGCTCGGTGTTTCGTCGCAGCCAGTGCCGCCGCCTCTGCCATTGCCACTTTTTGAGATAGATCCGAGTGGGAGCCCCTTCTTAACTTGAGGCTGAGTCCATCGAATGCGCACCAAGAAGATGGGCAAGAAACCCGAGAAGATCCAAGGCAAGGCTCCGACGATGGGCAAGGTCAAATCCAAGAAGGGAAAGGAGTTGGTGCTGCCGGCACCGAAGGTGGGGCCCATGAACCAAATTGCACCGCCTCCACCTGGGGTAACTTGGCAACACTCGGTGATGAAGGAGGAAGCTGTCCAAGCGCTAGTTGATGCCAAGCTCCTTCAGCCGAAGGAGATCCTTGAGTGGCGCCCCGCGTTTCCCAATGCGTGGCAGTTTGAGGAACATCCTACCGAGACGGTGATGCTTGCTCATTTTGTGGAAAGGGGACTGGCGGTGCCCACCTCCCACTTCTTCAGAGGTATTCTCGAGTACTACAAACTTTAGCTCGTCCACTTGAATCCCAATGGTGTACTGCACATGTCTATATTTGTACATCTGTGCGAAGTTTATCTGGGAGTACCTCCAAGTCTCGAGTTGTTTAGGAAGCTGTTCCGTTGCAAGCCTCAGCCAAGTGCCCAGCGGACGGAAGTCTTTGGAGGCGTCGGGTTCCAACTCAGGAACTCGGGCGCGTATATTGAGTACAACCTGACCGACTCTCATGGGGAGTGGAAGAAAAGGTGGTTCTATATCGGTAACCATGAACCCCGCTTGCCTGTGGTGACTAGTCACGCGCCCAAGCATGCAGAGAACTGGGTGAGCGAGCTCGAGGACACCCCTGAGCTCGATCATCTAATGCAGCAGATCACCGAGTTGAAGGCACTCGGTTTGACTGGGATCAACTTGGCTGCCAGCTTCCTGAAGAGAAGGGTTTAGCCGCTCCAACAACGTGCTCACTCGGGAAGTGAGTACGTAGGTCTGAAGGATCCATCGCGTATGTCCGGTGAGGACATATCCGATGACAATGTAGAGGCGCTGCTGGCTAAGTTTTTTAGGAACTATCAGGGAGTACCAGTAATCCCTACAGCCCTTCGCCAGTATGATGCCTGGTACGAGCCAGAAGTGGTATGTCATGTTCCTCCCGACTTGTTGTTTGTTGACTTGTGATTCTTGTTGTTGATACCGATTTTGTTGTTTTGAAGTCCCGAGTTCTTGCCGGCTACTTGGCACAGTCGGAAGAAGAGTCGGAAGCTGTTGTTGAGGAGTTTGAGGGCGAGCTGTCTCCACCTGTTAAAAGACGCAGAGTAGTCCACAAGATGTCTTCGGCGAAGTCTGCTTCAACTCCTGAGAGGTCCCGGGGTACCAAGGTATGTAGTCGGTAACTTGTCTGTTAATGATGAATTTGAGCTTCGTTATTGATGTAGCGAATCTTGTCTTTGTTCGTGAAGGCTGTGTATACGGCACTTGGTGAAGATGAGGCTGTTTCTAAAGAAATGACCGGAACCGACCTAGAAATCGGTGGTGTGGCTGTTGACATGGTGCCGGAGAGGGTACCATCAACAGATACTGGGGTAGTCCCCGAGTTAACCGCACCAACTCCAACGGCTGCCATGCCACCTATTGCGTATCAGGCGGTCCTGGGGTTGCCTGCTGGAGCAGCGGGTACAGCAAAAGAGGTGTCGCCGGTACTCGTTACTGGTACCTTGCTATCCAATGTGATTGCTAGTGTTAGGCGTTGTCCCTTCTGCTTGTATTCGTTCGAATAGTATTGGAGTCTTGACTTTGGTTTTGTAGGTCTTGGCGAGAAGACAGCGCCTGCGGCGCCCAGTACTCGGCCATCTATCACCGAGAAGAAACGTGTGCGACTTCCGCCACGTTCAACCCGGTGAGCTTCCTTGTCTCTTTTTTTTAATGACATTGGATTGTCTTGAAGTCATTTAGTGACTCTTTTTTTTTGGTGCAGAGATGCAGAAGAGACCATCCCTGTAGAAATAGGGGTAGCACCGGATACCTCGACTACAACATCTGTTCCTTTGGAGGACTTAATGGTTGAAGAGGTACCCGAGGTTGATGCCGGCCGTCTTGGAGCTACTATGTCAATGCTTCAGGACATGATTCGCTCAGTGGAGGTTCCTGCTACAGCATCAGGTTCAGGAGGCGCTGCTTTGTCATCATCTACTGGTGAATCACTGGCCGTAGTAGATGTTGGAAAAGCCAAACAAGCGATTGCTCCAGGTAAGTGCCTGTGGGATGTTTATTGTAGTCGTAGTTGGTAGCTGACATGGTGAATGTTGCAGGTGTTGCTCTGGGTACGATTCCTCATCTTGTGGAGAGTACCCAAAGGCCAGTTTTTAGTCTGCCTTCTGACTTGGAGTTCCAGAGGGCCATTGATGTTTTCCGGGGCTTCCAGGTAGATATTGTTGATGTTATTGCATGACCCGAGTAGTCGTGAGGCTTCTAAACTGATTACACCATACTTGGATTTTTCAGGAAAGAAGCCGCCAGTTGGAGCAAGAATGTGCCCGACTGACAGAAGCTCTTCAGGTTCATGAAGTCAGGGCAAAGTCCTTTGCTGTGGAAGCACAGATCACGCGGTTCTGCAGGAAAGACTGGAGAGCCGCTACAAGTCCTTGAACAAGAAGTATCAAGGTGAGCATGTCAACTACTCTAGGTGTGTCCAACTGTAGTTGGCAGTGGCCTGAGTTCTTTGTTTTGTAGAGCTTAAGAAGCAGGAAACGGCTGCAAGGAGCCAAGTTATCGATTGGAGGAACGCTCATGACCGAGTGGCGGATGAAGCCGAACATCTTTGGGCCCCGCTCACGGAAGCACAGGCTGCTTGCGAGCATCAGCGGGACCGAAAGATGCAGAATGGCGTGATGCTTGCCATGGCCATGGTGGCATGCAGAGATCATGCTCAGACCTTGGGAACACTTCGGGGCGAACTCCGAGAGCTTTCTGGAGCGGCCGAAGACTTGGTGAATGCCATAGCCCCCGTGGAGGAAGGCGCAGGACCGCAATCGCTAGTAGAGCGACTAAGAGCTGCCCCGAGTAAAGTGGCGGGACTTTGCAAGACTGTTTGCAAACAGGTTGTTGCGGTTGTGAAGTCCTACTACTCGAGGGCAGACTTGGTGGCAGCTGGTGATGGCATGGCTCGCAGCTGCACAGAGGAGGCTTATGCGCAGTACCTCGAGGAGGCGGAGCCTATTGCATCCAAGATGTCGGAGTTTGTCTCCTTAGAAGAGTTTTGAGCTGTTTGTGTACTCTTGTATTCGAGTACATTGATATTTTGAAATGCCAAGCCTTTGAATTTGTTGTGTCATTGTCTTGCGAAGAGTAGTTTTTACTCCATTTTGTCGAATCCCAAAGTATTGCAACTCTGCTATGCCCGACCCTCTGGGGAGGGGATTCGTCTCGCTCGACCTAGAGTTTTGGGGTCGGCTAAGCCTGACCCCTTCGAGGGTGAAAACTCCGCCTCGCCCGACCTTGAGTTTTGGGGTCGACTAAGCCTAACCTCGTCGAGGGTGAAAACTCCACCTTGCCCGACCCTAAGGTTGGAGTAGTCGAAGCCCCCGACATGTAGGCCATGTTTGGCTTGTAGTAGTCCCGAGTGTCGAGTAGTCGTAATGCTGTTTGAGTACTCGTCTTTTGAGGGATTGGTATATTGTACTCATTTGTCCTTTGTGGATGCACGGGTGTACTGCATTCTTTTGTTTGTTGCGGCATGAGTGCGGTCACGTGGGCAGTCAGGAGTTGTCAGACTTATTGATCACGGGTGCATAGTAACTCTTGGGCCGGTGGTAGTTGGGGCTTTGAGCTATAAATAGGGCCATCTGGTGGGCGAACCAACTCAAGTTCCTGAGTAGCAATGGACTGCCTTCGATTGCTTCTGTTTGAGTGTAGAGAGCTATCAAAGAGTGCACCGGTGCTAGAAGATTCCTCGTAGGTTGAGGCTGTTGGAGGTATGCCCTAGAGGCAATCATAGAGATGAAGATATTCCATTTGTATCCATGATTTGTATATTGTGTTCATTGAATATCCATTAAAGGCTACTTGAATTGATTTGCAATTATGTGAATTGTATGTGAAACTCTTTACTTGTATGGTTATTCTAAAGTTGTCCCTAGTCGGAGTTCATGTGAGGACACACATGAATATTAGACTAGCACATGTATTAGTTGATGACTATGTTTCACAAGTCATGGACATGGAGATGTTGAACTAATAATGTGGACACATGTGGAGACATGTGCTAGGACTGACCCAACACGAGAAGTAGTTCTCTCTTTAAACAACATATACGCTTTGTTCTTAGACCTGAGATTGTCGCATGTATTCTAGATGTGGATCGACCTACTTAGGGGCTATCAAACGCTACGCCGTAACAGGGTAGTTATAAAGGTAGCTTTCGGGTTTGTCAAGAAGCATGCTATGAGACATGGTCAATCAAGATGGGATTTGCCCCTCTCTGATTGAGAGTGATATCTCTGGGCCCCTCAAGTGATCGGATCCGAAAATGCATGGCCATGCTACGTACGGTTAAGAGTTAACCTACAAAGGGATTCCGAATCACAGGATCGAGAAAGAGCGGTCGGCTTGAAGCTAGACCAAATATCGTGAGGCAAAGGAAATATCATGTATATTATGTTGTGATGGTTCGTCTGATATGATCTTCGTGTGCGTATAGGAGTTGGCACGTCTTGCTAGAGGCCGCTACCGACTATTGGGCCGAGTAGGAGTACTTGGGCCATGTCTATACGTATCCGAACCCATAGGGTCACACACTTAAGGGGCTGGAAGCCCAATTCGGATCAGATCCGAGTTGGATTAGGTTTAGAAGTACTAATGGGCCTCGGATCCAGAGGCCCGTCAGGAACCTCTATAAATAGAGGGGTGGGGGCGCCCTAGGGTTTACACCTTTTTGGCGAAACACACCTGCCGCGCCTCCCACGCCCTCGCCTGTTGCATCTCGCAGATCTAGCAGTCCGGTTTGCGACTACGTACGACTACGTTGATCCACTACGTACGACTACGTGATCGTCTTCACTGCATCGACGCATATCTACATCTTCCGCACCAGTAGTGCGTCGAGTGGTAATCCCGTGATCCTTATACGGCAGTTCTTCCTGGTTTTACGCGGTAGAAATTTTGATTTGCGCTAGTGTAGCCTACCTCGTATCCCAACAGTGGTATCAAGAGCCGTAGCTGCTTTGTTTTGGATTCGGGATGTGTGTATATGGAGATATGCGAGTTTTCAATTTGATATATGTCCTGGTTTCGTGTTCTTGCTGCAATGGTAGTGTAACGACATACTCCTACCGGTCGGGTTTCCACCATCGGAGTTAAGTGATACACGTAATTCCAGTTGCAGTAACCGAAGATCAATGTGATTGGTCGAATCGAAATCCAGGTTCATACGCCAGGCGCATGAGATGTGCAATAGTAGATGGGATCTACTGCCGGGGTCGGGATTTTTGCCGTGTGCGTATGCTTCGGTAAATCAGTCGTAACTTTTTGGTACGATCTCGGATCGGGGCGAATTTTATATGAAAATTGATCTACAGAAAAAGTTACACATGAAATTCAATCGCTTCGCCGTTTTCGGTGAAATTAGACTTCCCAAATTCGGCTTGGAAGATGGAGTTTCGGGCCTCCGAAGTTTGGAACGTTAGGACGCCTAACTCTGTTTTGCAGGATGTATGTATGTATCTTGTGATCAGTATGGCCCCCTTGTGTATGTGATGCATGTGTGTAACTCATTCGTGACCTGCGTGTCGCGCGTACGGCAACACGGCAGGAGCCATATGTGTTGTCACTTTATTGTATTTAATGGTCTGCGTACCAATCTGTGATGATCCAAGCAACTATGTAATCTTCATTACTAGATTCTTTACTAGCTATTAGGCGTAATAGCATAGTTCTTGGAGGACTCATCACCAGGAGGATGGCGCACATGGAACATGGAGATGGAGATCACCATGGTGAACAGGTTCTATGGAGATGGAGATCACCATATAAAAACAGGCCATACTGTGTCACAGCTGTGTGAATGCTATTCTGTTTATGTTTTACTTTCTGCATGCTGTGATGTTAGAAGTAGAACGATCCCTCACAAAGTTTAAGTTAGTATGCCCTCCCAACTAAAACTTGCACCATCCCATGTCTTGTACAATTAGTGGTGGGTCTATGAAATTAGGGTGCCACTAGTTTTCCTTGACTAGACGGGTTTGTGTCGGACACTTACACGCATAAGGGTTGGTTTGCTTAACAAGGTTATCTTAACGGTTAAGGACCTTGGGGCATAAAGGTTGGGCGCCGAGACATAGAGATGTCACCCAACAACAGGAGTCATATATGATATGATTAGCAAAAGTTGCTTACCGATCTACCTTGTTTGCTAGCGGTGATGCTAAAGCTCACTAGTACACTTGTTAGTTGTGGATCCTGAATCACTAAGTTTCAATAGAGGGATATTGATTTTAGTGGGAGTAGATTCTGTTAAAATAGTTTAATGAAATTTGCTCTATCATGGATATGTTTGTCTTAGTGTATTTTGCATTACTTTTGTTGTAGATTAAATGGCACCTAGCAACACCACCACATCGTTTGCTTTGCGTTCGGTCCTTGAGAAGGACAAGTTGAATGGAACAAACTACTCGGATTGGATCCGTAACCTGAGAATTGTTCTCAGGGCCGATAAAAAGGAAGATGTTCTAGACACCCCACTACCACCAGTACCTGCTGATGATGCATCTGCTGCCGTTAAGGCTGCTTACAAGAAGACATTTGATGCTAATCTTGAGGTAAGCTGCCTTATCCTTGCTTGCATGGAACCCGAGCTGCGGATGCAGTTCGAAACAAATCATGAGGCACACGATATGATCGTGGCGCTCAAGGACATGTTCCAGACACAGGCTAGGACCGAAAGGTTCATTGTGTCCAAAGCCTTTCTGGAGTGCAAGTTAGCAGAAGGCGCAGCAGTAGGACCACATGTAATCAAGATGGTTGGTTACACTCAGCGATTGGAGAAGCTGGGCTTCCCAATGGGCAAGGAGTTGGCCACTGACTTCATTCTTTCATCTCTTCCGCCTAGCTATAGGAACTTCATCTCGAACTACCATATGCATGGGACGGAGAAGGGTTTGAATGAACTGTGTGGTATGCTCAAGACAGCAGAGGTAGACATCAAGAAAAGCGCTAGTACCAGCCATGTGATGGCTATACAGAACAAGCCTAGCTTTAAGAAGAAGGGCAATTCTTGGAAGAAGAAGGGCAAGGCTGGAACGTCCAAGCCAAACCCAGCGCCCAAGGTTAAAGCTGGACCTGGACCTGCTCCAGACAAAGAGTGCTTTTACTGTCATGAACTTGGTCACTGGAAGAGAAACTGCAAGCAGTACCTAGCTTCGTTGAAGAATGGCGGAAGTAAGAGTACTTCTACCTCAGGTACGCTTGTTGTTAATGTTATAGACAACATATTTCTCGCTGATACAATTATTAATTCTTGGGTATTTGATACCGGATCGGTTGCTCATATTTGCAATTCGATGCAGGGAATGATAAGAAGTAGAAGCGTGGAAAGAGGAGAAGTTGATTTCCGCGTGGGCAATAATGCAAGAGTTGCTGCGTTGACCGTCGGGACGATGCAACTCCACCTCCCGTCAGGATTTATTATGGAGTTGAATAATTGTTATTTTGTTCCTAGTTTAAGTCGAAACATTTTATCTCCTTCATGCTTGATGAAGGATGGTTATTCATTTGCGAGTGAAAACAATGGTTGTGTGATCTCTAAGAATAATATGTTTATGGCTTTTGCACCCATTGTGAATGGATTATTTGTTTTAAATCTTGATGGTTCACCTGTCTGTAATGTAAGTGCTAAAAGGCCTCGGCCTAATGATTTGAGTCCTACCTACTTGTGGCATTGTCGTTTGGGTCATATAAGTGAAAAGCGCATGAAGAAGCTCCATTCTGATGGACTTTTAACTTCGTTTGATTTTGAATCATACGAGACATGTGAGGCTTGCTTGCTAGGCAAGATGACCAAGACGCCTTTCACAAGATTTCCTGAGAGAGCAGTAGACTTGTTGGAACTCGTACATAGTGATGTATGCGGACCAATGAGCATGATGGCTAGAGGAGGATTCCAATACTTCATAACTTTCACTGATGATTTTAGTAGATATGGCTATGTCTACTTGATGAGGCACAAGTCTGAAACCTTTGAAAAGTTCAAGGAATTTCAGAATGAAGTTGAAAATCAGCGTGGCAAGAAAATTAAGGCCTTACGATCTGATCGTGGAGGCGAGTATTTGAGCCACGAGTTTAGCAATCATCTAAAGAGTTGCGGAATTGTTCCACAACTTACGCCGCCTGGAACACCTCAGAGAAACGGTGTGTTCGAGCAACGTAATCGAACTTTGTTAGACATGGTTCGATCAATGATGAGCCAGTCAGACCTACCGTTGTCATTTTGGGGATACGCTCTAGAAACAGCAGCTTTCACACTTAATAGGGTACCATCTAAATCCGTAGTTAAGACACCATATGAGATATGGACTGGAAAGGTTCCTAGTTTGTCTTTTCTAAAGATTTGGGGATGTGAAGTGTTTGTCAAGCGACTTCAGTCGGACAAGATCACACCCAAGTCGGATAAGTGCATTTTCGTGGGATATCCAAAGGAAACTTTGGGATATTATTTCTACAACCGATCAGAAGGCAAAGTGTTTGTCGCTCGGAACAGGGTTTTCCTAGAGAAAGAGTTTCTCAAAGGAGAAAAGAGTGGAAAGACAGTGCATCTTGAAGAAGTTCAAGATGAGCCGATCGGGCAAGAATCAATGAGTGATGCTAACGTAGCAAAACAAGTTGAGATACCCATGGCAAGAGAAGCACCGCCACAACCACGAAGGTCGGCAAGGCTCCGCGAAATGCGGGAAATATTATTGTTGGACAATGATGAGCCTGCGACATATGCAGAAGCAATGATGGACCCAGACTCCGAAAAATGGCAGAGTGCCATGCAATCCAAAATAGAGTCCATGGGAGACAATCAAGTTTGGAACTTGGTTGACCCGCCTGATGGTGTTAAAGCCATAGAGTGCAAGTGGATCTATAAGAAGAAAAAGGACATGGATGGAAATGTTCACATCTATAAAGCACGACTTGTCACAAAAGGTTTTCGACAAGTTCAAGGAGTTGACTACGACGAGACCTTCTCGCCCGTAGTGATGCTTAAGTCCATTCGGATTATTCTAGCTATAGCTGCATATTTCGATTATGAGATATGGCAGATGGATGTCAAGACAGCTTTCCTGAATGGAAACCTAGCCGAGGACGTGTATATGATACAGCCCGAGGGTTTTGTCGATCCGAAAAATGCTGGAAAGGTATGCAAGCTTCAGAGATCCATTTATGGATTGAAGCAAGCATCTAGGAGTTGGAACATTCGTTTTGATGAAGTGGTCAAAGGGTTTGACTTCACCAAGAACGAAGAAGAGTCTTGTGTTTACAAGAAGGTTAGTGGGAGCTCTGTAGTATTTCTAATCTTATATGTGGATGACATATTACTGATTGGAAATAACATTCCTATGCTTGAGTTCGTAAAGACTTCACTAAAAAATAGTTTTTCGATGAAGGAATTAGGGGAAGCGGCATATATTCTGGGCATTAAGATCTATGGAGATAGATTGAGAAGGCTTATAGGTTTAAGCCAAGATACTTACATTGACAAAGTGTTGAAGCGGTTCAGCATGGAAGAGGCAAAGAAAGGGTTGTTGCCTATGTCACATGGCATACATCTCAGCAAGACTCAGTGTCCTTCGACTGCTGATGAGCGGGATCGCATGAGTAGAGTGCCATATGCCTCGGCTATTGGATCTATCATGTATGCAATGATAAGTACTCGCCCAGATGTTTCATATGCGCTAAGTATGACAAGCAGACACCAATCTGATCCAGGTGAGAGTCACTGGACAGCGGTGAAAAACATTCTTAAGTACTTGAAAAACATTCTTCGTGTGCGTATAGGAGTTGGCACGTCTTGCTAGAGGCCGCTACCGACTATTGGGCCGAGTAGGAGTACTTGGGCCATGTCTATACGTATCCGAACCCATAGGGTCACACACTTAAGGGGCTGGAAGCCCAATTCGGATCAGATCCGAGTTGGATTAGGTTTAGAAGTACTAATGGGCCTCGGATCCAGAGGCCCGTCAGGAACCTCTATAAATAGAGGGGTGGGGGCGCCCTAGGGTTTACACCTTTTTGGCGAAACACACCTGCCGCGCCTCCCACGCCCTCGCCTGTTGCATCTCGCGGATCTAGCAGTCTGGTTTGCGACGCTTCCTCCCTGCACGTGTGGATACCTTGGAGGTGTTGCACCTGCAGCACTTGGACGAGCCGCCGACGAGCCGACGACGAGCCGTGGCACCGGAGGCGATCTTGCTGCACGTGGACGAGCTGCTGGGGAGCTGCTGGACGTGATCGACTACGTACGACTACGTTGATCGACTACGTACGACTACGTGATCGTCTTCACTGCATCGACGCATATCTACATCTTCCGCACCAGTAGTGCGTCGAGTGGTAATCCCGTGATCCTTATACGGCAGTTCTTCCTGGTTTTACGCGGTAGAAATTTTGATTTGCACTAGTGTAGCCTACCTCGTATCCCAACAGAGGCCACCTTCGCTCCACAGACTCCTACGCTCGTAGGGATAGCCGCGATGCTAGAAGAATCCTCGTAGGAGGTTTCGTCGCACGCCTCATCTTGCAGCTCGTGATCCAGTGGAGTTCGTGCTGGAACTCGCGAGTGATGGGTGATGAGTGCCGTGGTCTTTATCCCGCTCTGAAAGAGGTGGAGGTGCGGCCGTAGAGTAGATGGGCTTCGCAAGGCTAGCAGAAGAGTAGCCTTGGTTCCCTTTAGGCGCGTCTTGGTGGATTTGGCATTGCTGCTGTCAAGGCGGTGGCGGTGATGGAGTACCTTGCATTGCCTTGGGTAGGGTACCTGGGCGTGGCTGCGTTATGTGCACCTTCCTTGCGTGTGGGCCCTTCCTGCAGTCGGCAGACCTGAGTGGCCTTTTGATATAGTAAAAGCCTTAGGCTTAAATGCAGCCCGCCAGTAAGCAGTTGCTTGTAGTCTTCGTGTAAGCCGAGTCCTTATACTCGTATGTAACATGATGTACTCTTGTTTCAGTAGAGATTAATACAAAGAGATTTGTACCGGGGCGATGATCCTTGTGGTAGAGAACTCATGTCGAAGCTATCTTGAAGTTAGTAGTCGGGCAGTTGGCCCGAGTAGCGGCCTTGAAGCGACTACTCGGGTGCTGCTATGGGTAGTAGCGATAGAGATGTTCGATATTCCAAGAATTTTGCACTTGTTCTCCTGAGAGCTCCTGGAGCCTGTAAGATCCAGGTCCTGTAACCTTTGATACGATGTAAGGACCTTCCCATGGTGAATTGAGTTTATGTAATCCTGACGTGTCTTGAATACGTTTAAGGACCATATCGCCCGAGTTGAAAGATCTTTCCTTGACGTTGCGGTCATGATAACGCCTTAAACCGTCAAGGTATCTGGCAGATTGCACTAGTGATGCGCATCTTGTTTCTTCCAAACTGTCTATATCCGTTCGCCGCGTTTCTATTGCAAGTTCTTCGTCGTAGTGCTTAACGGATGGTGATTGCCACATTATGTCAGCGGGTAATATGGCTTCCGAGCCATATACCAGAAAATAGGGTGATAGTCCCGTAGTCTTGCATGGTTGGGTACGTAGGCCCCACAAGGCATTGGGTAACTCTTTGAGCCATCGGCCACCTTTGGTGTTGCCGACGTCATGTAGTCGTTTCTTCAGACCATCAAGTATCATGCCATTAGCACGCTCGACTTGTCCGTTGGCTCATGGGTGAGCAACCGAGACGTAGCGGACGTCGATGCCGCTATTCTCGCAATATTCCAAAAAGTCGTGATTATTGAAGTTTGACCCGAGATCTGTGATAATCCTGTTGGGAAAACCATAGAGATGTACAATTTCATCCAAGAAGTCGAGGACTCGGTCTGCCTTGGGGCAAGTGACTGGTTTGACCTCGATCCATTTGGTGAATTTGTCGATTGCCACGAGTACTCTGTTGAATCCTCCTGGCGCAGTTGGTAACGGACCTATCATGTCGAGCCCCCAGCAGGCAAATGGCCATGTTGGAGGTATTGTGACTAGCTTGTAGGCCGGCACGTGTTGCTGTTTTGTGAAGAATTGACAACCTTTGCATTTCTGAACCAGTTGTTTGGCGTCGGCCAAAGCCATTGGCCAGTAGAAGCCCGCTCTGAAAGCCTTGCCAACTAGTGTCCTTGAAGATGCGTGGTTACCGCAGATTCCTCTGTGAATCTCTTCTAGGATTTCTTGGCCATCTTCTCTGGTGATGCACTTCATGAGTACTCCAGATGATGCACCTTTCCTATAGAGCTTGTCTCCGACTAGAACGTAATTCTTTACGCGTCGGGAGATTTGCTCAGCTTTATTCCTGTCGGATGGTAGCTGGTGATCTTTGATGTAGTCAATGAAGGGTGTCCTCCAGTCGACCTCTATCATCATGATTTCTCGGGAGACGTCAGTAGTCGGGACTACTGGTGGTGTGACCTGTTCAGGTATGGACGGCTTGCGTAGTTCGTGTACGAAAATTCCTGCTGGTACTTCTGCACGTGTTGAGCCCATTTTGGATAAAATGTCGGTGGCAACGTTGTTGTCGCGGACGATGTGATAGAACTCCAAGCCAGAGAATTTGTTTTCCAGTTTATGGACTTCTTTGCAATAAGCGTCCATGTTGTCCTTGTTTCGGTCCCACTCGTCGTTGACCTGGTTTATGATGACTAGGGAGTCGCCGTACACCAGTAGTCGTTTGATGCCGAGGGAGATGGCGAGGCGAAGGCCGTGTAGCAGTGCTTCGTACTCGGCTTCGTTATTAGATGCTTCCCAGAATATCTGCAGCACGTACTTGAGTTGGTCTCCCTTGGGGGAGATGAGTAAGATGCCTGCGCCGGCTCCTTCAAGTTTGAGGGATCCGTCGAAGTACATTACCCAGTGTTCTGGCCGTTCGACTGGAGTTGGAACTTGATTTTCGGTCCACTCAGCTATGAAGTCGACCAAAGCCTGAGACTTGATGGCTGTCCTTGGCTTGAAGTTCAAAGTGAGAGCACCGAGTTCAACTGCCCATTTGGAGATTCTACCCGTGGCATCTCTGTTATGGAGAATTTTGCCGAGCGGGAAGTCGGAGATGACTATGATGTTGTGCTCTTGGAAATAATGGTGCAGCTTCCAGGAGGTGAGCAGAATTTCATATAATAGCTTTTGTATCGGTGAATACCGAGTTTTGGAGTCCGAGAGTACTTCGCTGACGAAGTAGACAGGTCGTTGGACCTTGTAAGCATGGCCCGGTTCAGACCGTTCGACTACTATTGCCGTGCTGACGACATGAGTAGTAGCGGAGATGTATAGGAGCAAGTCTTCGTTCGGCGAGGGAGCGGTGAGTACAGGAGGCTTTGACAGAAAGTCTTTGAGTTGTGTTAATGCCTTATCTGCCTCTTCCGTCCATTTGAACTTGTCCTGGCGTTTGAGAAGCTTGAAGAAGGGTAGTCCCCGTTCTCCAAGTCTCGAGATGAACCGGTTGAGAGCGGCCATGCAGCCTGTGAGTTTCTGCACATCCTTAATGCTGGCTGGTGCCTACATGTTTGTGATGGCAGTTGTATTGTAGTCTTGACTTCTGCTTTACAGGTCTTGGCGAGAAAACAGCGTTGGCGGCTACTCCTGTGGCGCTGACTACTCGACCACCTGTTGTCGAGAAGAAACGTGTGCGATTTCTGCCACACTCAACTCGGTGAGCTTGCTTGTCCGGTGTATATCTTTAGGTTGTCTTGAAGTCGTATAATGACGTTTCTTGATGCAGGGATGCAGAGGAAACTATCCCTGTGGAGACAGGAGTAGAGTCGGATCCCCCGACTACATTTTCAGCTCCCTTGGAGGATTTAATTGTTGAGGAGGTACCCGAAGTCGACGCCGGTCGCCTTGGAGCTACCATGTCCATGCTCCAAGACGTCATCCATTCAGTGGAAGTTCCCGCCGCCGTGTCGGGTTCGGGAAGTGCTGCCTTATCAACATCCACTGGCGGATCGCTGGCTGTAGTGAGTGTCGAAAAAGCTAAAGAGGCAACTGCTCCAGGTATGTTTCAGTAGTCTTCTTATTGTAGTCTTAACAAGCAATTGGCTGATGATAAATGTTGTAGGTGCCACCTTGGGTACAACTCCTCATCTTGCGGAGAGTACTCAAATACCAGTGCTCAGCCTGCCATCTGACTCGAAGTTCCAGGGGGCCATCGATGTTTTCCGGAGCTTCTAGGTGAATTTCCTTTGAATAGTCACATAGATTGAGTAATTATGAGGCTTTTAACTGATCGTATTGCCTTGCATACTCGGACCATACTCGGACCCTTTCAGGAATGAAGTCATCAATTGGAGAAGGAATGTGCCTGATTGACAGAAGCTCTGAGAGTTCACGAGGTTGGAGCGAAGTCTTTTGTTGTGGAACGTACAGATCACACATTCTTGCAACAAAAACTGGAGAGCCGCTACAAGTCGTTGAACAAAAAGTATCAAGGTGAGAACTTTGCATACTCCGAGTATGTCCGATTATAGTCGGCTGTGGTTGAACTTGTTTCTCTTGTAGATCTCAAGAAGAAAGAGGCGGCTGCAAGGAGCCAAGTCCTCGACTGGAGAAACGCGCAAGACCGAGTGGCGGATGAAGTTGAACGTCTTCAGGCCGCGCTGACGGAAGCACAGGCTGCTTGCAAGCATCAGCAAGACAGGAAGATGCAAAATGGCATGATGCTTGCCATGGCCATGGTGGCATGCAGGAATCATGCCTAGACCCTGGGAAGACTCTAAGGCGAACTCTAGGAGCTAACTGTAGCAGTGGAAGACTTGGTAAACGCCATAGCCCCCGTGGAAGAAGGTGCAGGGCCGCAATCATTAGTCGAGCAATTGAAGGTTGCCCCAAGTAAAGTGGCGGGACTCTACAAAGCTGTTTGCAAATAGGTCCTTGCAGTCGTGAAGTCCTACTACCTGAGGGCAGACTTGGTGGTGGCTGGTGACGGCTTGGCTCGCAACTGCGCAAAAGAAGCATATGCGCAGTACCTCGAGGAGGCGGAGCCTATCGCGTCCAAGATGTCGGAATTTGTCTCTCCAGAAGAGCCTTGAACTTTTATGTACCCTTGTAGTTGTTTTCGAGTACTTTGAACGATACTTTGAGAAATGGATGCTGGTTCTCTCTTGTTGCGTGAAGTAGTCATCTTTAAGTGGGGGAGGAGTGGTTTACTCTGCTTCACCCGACCCAAAGTTCTGGGGTCGGCTGAGCCCGACCCTTTGAGGGAGGAAAACTCCGCCTCGCCCGACCCTTTGGGGGAGGAGCTCTGTCTCGCCCGACCCTATGTCCTGGGGTCGGGTGCGCCCGACCCCTGAGCGGAGGGTCGGAGTATTCCAAGCCCTTGAGGTAATGATGTAGGTCGTGCTTGGCTTAGCAGTGCTGAGTTTTGAGTAGTCGCAATGCTGTCGAGTACTCTGCTTTTGAGGGACACGGGTGTACTATACTCTTTTATCCTTTTGTGGATGCACACGTGTACTGTACTCTTTTGTCCTTTTGTGGATGCACGAGTGTACTGTACTCTTTTGTAATTTGTATCATAAGTGCCTTCACGTGGGCAGAGTCAGAAGTCGTCAGGCTTCATTGATCACGGGTGCACAGTAACTCTTGGGTAGGTGGTAGTTGCAGCTCTTGGCTATAAATAGATCCATTTGGAGGTCGACCCAAACCAAGTTTCTGAGTAGCAATGGATCGTCTTCAGTTGCTTTTGTTTGAGTGTAGAGGGCCATCAAAGAGTGCACCGGTGCTAGAAGATTCCTCGTAGATTGAGGCCATCTTCCCTCCACAGACTCCTACACTCGTAGGGATAGCTGCGATGCTAGAAGAATCCTCGTAGGAGGTTTCATCGCACGCCTCATCTTGCAGCTCGTGATCTAGTGGGTACGCGCTAGAACTCGTGGGTGATGGGTGATGAGTGCCGCGGTCTTTATCCCGCTCTCTTAGAGGTGGAGGCATGGCCGTAGATTGGATTGGCTCCGCAAGGCTAGCAAAAGAGCAGCCTTGGTTCCCTCTAGGCGCGTCGCACGGGATTCATCGTTGCCGCTGTCAAGGCAGTGGCGATGCAGGAGTTCCTGGTGTTGCCTTGGGTAGAGGACCTGGATATGGCTGCATTTTGCGCAGCTTCCTTGTGTGTAGGCCCTTCCCATTGTAGTCAGCAGACCTGAGTGGCCTTGTGATATAGTAAAAGCCTGAGGCTTAAATGCAGCCTGCCAGTAGGCAGTTGCTTGTAGTCTTTGTGTATTTCGAGTACTCCTACTCGTATGTAACTTTGCTGATGTATCTTCAATTTTGAGTAAAGAATTACTTGACGGAAATTGTGCCATGGCAGTGATCCTTGCTAAGTTGATAATGCTTGAGTCAAGACAAATGTATCTTGAAGTCAGTAGTCGAGTAGTCATCATGAGTTGTTGCCTCGAAGCGATTACTCGGGTGCTGCTATGGGTAATAGCGACAGAGGTGTTCTATATTCCAAGATTTTGGTACTTGTTCTCCTGAAAGCTCTTGGAGTCCATAAGATCCAGGTCCTGTAACCTTTGATACGATGTAAGGACCCTCCCATGGTGAATTGAGTTTGTGCAACCCTGTTGTGTCTTGGATTCGCTTGAGGACCATATCTCCCAAGTTGAAAGATCTTTCCTTGACATTGCGGTTGTGGTAACGCCTTAAACCATCAACATATCTGGCACATTGCACTAGTGCTGCACATCTTGTTTCTTCTAGACTGTCTATATCTGTTGGCCTTGTTTCTTCTGCTAGTTCTTCGTCGTATTGTTCAACTGATGGTGATTACCACATGATGTCGGCTGGTAGTATGGCTTCCGAGCCATACACGAGGAAATAGGGTGATAGCCCAGTAGTCTTGCATGGTTGGGTACGTAGGCCCCACAGAGCATTGGGTTGCTCTTTGAGCCATTTGCCGCCTTTGGTGTTGCCAACATCATGTAGTCTTTTCTTCAGGGCGTCGAGTATCATGCCATTAGCACGCTCGACTTGTCCATTGGCTCATGGGTGAGCGACCGAGACGTAGCGGACGTCGATGCTGCTATTCTTGCAATATTCCCAAAAGTCGTGATTGTTGAAGTTTGACCCTAAGTCTATGATCATCCTGTTGGGAAAGCCGCAGCGGTGTACGATTTCATCGAAGAAGTCGAGGACCCGGTCTGCCTTGGGGCAAGTGACTGGTTTGACGTCGATCCACTTGGTGAATTTGTTGATTGCCACGAGTACTCGGTTGTATCCTCTTGGCGCAATTGGTACGGCCCTATCATGTTGAGCCCCTACCAGGCAAACGGCTGAGGAGGACATCAACACCAACGATACATCAACACCAACACAAGTACTAGTTTCTGGTCCTATAACTCGCGCCCGTGCTCGTCAACTTAATCATCAAGTAAGTTCACTCTTGAGTTCCTATCCATCCTATTTAGACCATGGAGATGCGTGCACTCTTGTTTTAGTTAGGAACCATGGAGAAGACCGAAAGGGAAACGGACTCGCGCAGGCTGGATTCGGACTCCAGGACAGTACCAACTTGTGATGGTCACCACGGTCGCATACGGACACGAATTGGGGTATTCAAGTACTTCACGGATTTGTTATGAAGTCTATTTTCATATGGATCTAGACTCAAGTATATATCTGGTTTGAGGCGGTCGCAATGACCAATTTACTACTGATAGGTTTTCTGGTGCTGCGTCACCTTATTTTGGGATTATGGAGAACTAAGCTACTAATTTTTTTGGCCTTTTCTGGACTATAGGAAATTAAAAATAGCAAAGAACTAGAAGTCTCTCACCGATAAACCTTGCTATGATTACCAACTGATATGAATTCGCTAGGGTTGATTCCCGATCTTTCAATGAGAGGCGTGGGATAACTCGA
>NC_028452.1:31290262-31328766 GCF_000263155.2 Setaria italica
GATCTTGTGGAGCGCGTCACCCGGCCACTAGGGCACTCGTCCTGCAAGCAATCAAAGAACAAGCAAGAACAAGTATAACAAGTACTAAATTTATTAGATGAAGATGAAGGTTTCCAACTCAATCTCAATAAGGTGGGATTCTGAAAACAGGAAGATGGGCAGCTGATCCAGCACGCGCGCATACAAGCAAGTAGCGAGAGCTAAACTTGATCTAAACAAAACCCAATCTGTTTGTGGTGGCTCTAATCCTTATTAATGCCTAGGAGGACAACCAGGAGGGTGTTGGGGTCGTGCTCCAACCCTAGGACATGTCCCTAATGGACCCAACTTCATACATGGCCCATTGGGCCAAAATAAGGTGACGCAGCACCAAAAAACCTATCGGTAGTAAATTGGTCATTGCGACCGCCTCAGGCCAGATATAGACTTGAGTCTAGATCCATATGAAAATAGACTTTATAAAAAATCCGTGAAGTACTTGAACGCCCCAATCCGTGTCCGTATGTGACCGTGGGGACCATCACAAGTTGGTATTGTCTTGGAGTCCGAATCCAGCGTGCGAGAGTTTGTTTCCCTTTCGGTCTTCTCCATGGTTCCTAACTAAAAAAAGAGTGCACGCATCTCCATGGTCTAAATAGGATTGACAAGAACTCAAGAGTGAACTTACTTTATGATAAGTTGACGAGCACGGGCGCGAGTTATAAGACCAGAAATTGGTACTTGTGTAGGTGTGGATGTATCGTTGGTGTTGATGTCCTCATCATCTCGTCCTGCAAGCAATCGAAGAACTAGCAAGAACAAGTATAACAAGTACTGAATTTACTAGATGAAGATGAAGGTTTCTAACTAAATCCCAATAAGGTGGGGTTCCGAAGATAGGAAGACGGGCGGCTGATCCAGCACGCGCGCTTACAAGCAAGTAGCGAGAGCTAAACTTGATCTAAACAAAACCCAATCTGTTTGTGGTAGCTCTAATCCTTATTAATGCCTAGGAGGATGACCAGGAGGGTGTTGGGGGCGTGCTCCAACCCTAGGACATGTCCCTAATGGACCCAACTTCATACACGGCCCATTGGGCCAAAATAAGGTGACGCAGCAGTAGAAAACCTATCGGTAGTAAATTAGTCATTGCGACCGCCTCACACCAGATATAGACTTCAGTCCACAAATCCGTGAAGTACTTGAATGCCCCAATCCGTGTCCGTATGCGACCGTGGTGACCATCACAATTTGGTACTGTCCTAGAGTCCGAATCCAGCCTGCGCGAGTCCATTTCTCTTTCGGTCTTCTCCATGGTTCCTAACTAAAACAAGAGTGCACGCATCTCCATGATCTAAATAGGATGGATAGGAACTCAAGAGTGAACTTACTTGATGATTAAGTTGACGAGCACGGGCGCGAGTTATAGGACCAGAAACTGGTACTTGCGTTGGAGAAAGTTAATGATAATGCATATAAGCTCGATCTGCCTGCCAATTTTGGGGTTAGTCCCACATTTAACATTGCAGATTTGAAGCCCTATTTGGGAGAAGAAGACGAGCTTGAGTCAAGGATGACTCAAATGCAACAAGGGGAGGATGATGAGGATATCAACACCAACGATACATCCACACCTACACAAGTACCAGTTTCTGGTCCTATGACTCGCGCCCGTGTTTGTCAACTTAATCATAAAGTAAGTTCACTCTTGAGTTCCTGTCCATCCTATTTAGACTATAGAGATGTGTGCACTCTTATTTTAGTTAGGAACCATGGAGAAGACCGAAAGGGAAACGGACTCGCGCAGGCTGGATTCGGACTCCAGGACAGTACCAACTTGTGATGGTCACCACGGTCGCATACGGACACGGATTGGGGCATTCAAGTACTTCACGGATTTGTTATAAAGTCTATTTTCATATGGATCTGGACTCGAGTCTATATCTGGTCTGAGGCAGTCACAATGACCAATTTACTACCAATAGGTTTTGTGGTACTACGTCACCTTATTTTGGCCCAATGGGTCGTGTATGAAGTTGGGTCCATTAGGGATATGTCCTAGGGTTGGAGCACGACCCCAACACCCTCCTGATCATCCTCCTAGGCATTAATAAGGATTAGAGCCGCCACAAACAGATTGGGTTTTGTTTAGATCAAGTTTAGCTCTCGCTACTTGCTTGTAAGCGCGCGTGCTGGATCAGCCGCCCGTCTTCCTGTCTTCGGAATCCCACCTTATTGAGATTGAGTTGGAAACCTTCATCTTCATCTAGTGAATTTAGTACTTGTTACACTTGTTCTTGCTAGTTCTTCGATTGCTTGCAGGACAAGTGCCCTAGTGGCCGGGTGACGCGCTCCACAAGATCGCGGCAGCCATTGGAGGTGGTGTATCGGTTGCTAAGGCGCAGCTTGGAAGGCTGTAGTCGGGCCATGAACGTCGTCTCCATCGACCAATCGAGTTTTCCCACGCCTCTCATCGAAAGATCGGGAATCAACCCTAGCGGGTTCATATCAACGGCCATGTTGGAGGTATTGTGACTAGCTTGTAGGCCGGTACATGTTGCTGTTTGGTGAAGAATTGGCAACCTTTGCACTTCTGGACTAGTTGTTTAGCGTCGGCTAAAGCCATTAGCTAGTAGAAGCGTGCTCTGAAAGCTTTGCCAACTATTGTCCGCGAAGAGGCATGGTTGCCACAGATTCCTTTGTGAATTTCCTCTAAGATTTCTTAGCCGTCTTCCTGGGTAACGCACTCCATGAGTACTCCGGATGATGCATCTTTCCTATAAAGCTTGTCTCCGACTAGGACGTAATTTTTTACTCGCCGGGAGATTTGTTCAGCCTTATTTTTGTTGGATGGTAACTGGTGATCTTTAATGTAATTGATGAAGGGTGTCCTCCAATCCACTTCTATCATCATGATCTCACAAGAGACGTCAGCAGTCTGGACTGCTGGTGATGTGACTTGGTCAGATATGGACGGCTTGCGCAGCTCGTGTACAAAAATTCCTGCTGGAACCTCTGCACGGGTTGAGTCCATTTTGGATAAGACATCAGCGGCAACGTTGTTGTCGCGGACGATGTGATGAAATTCCAAGCCTAAGAACTTGTTTTCCAGCTTACGGACTTTTTTGCAGTAAGCGTTCATGTTGTCCTTGTTCCGGTCCCACTCGTCATTAACCTAGTTTATAACGACTAGAGAGTCGCCGTACACCAACAATCTTTTGATGCCGAGGGAGATTGCAAGGCGAAGGCCGTGTAATAGTGCTTCGTACTCGGCTTCATTGTTAGATGCTTCCTAGAAGATTTGCAGTACGTATTTGAGCTGGTCTCCCTTGGGGGAGATGAGTAATACGCCTGCACCGGCCCCTTTGAGTTTGAGGGACCCATTAAAGTACATTACCCAGTGTTCTGGCCGTTCGACTTGTGTTGGTACTTGATTTTCAGTCCATTCAGCGATGAAGTTGACCAAAGCTTGGGATTTGATAGCTGTCCTTGGCTTGAAGTCCAAGGAGAAAGCTCCAAGTTCAACTGCCCATTTGGAGATTCTACCCGTGGCATCTCTGTTGTGAAGAATTTTGCCGAGCGGGAAGTCGGAGATGATTGTGATGTTGTGCTCTTGGAAATAATGGCGCAGTTTCTGGGACGTGAGCATAATTTCATATAAGAGCTTTTGTATCGGTGAATACCGAGTTTTGGAGTCCGAGAGTACTTCGCTGACGAAGTAGAAAGGTCGTTGGACCTTGTAAGCGTGGCCCGGTTCAGACCGTTCGACTACTATTGCCGTGCTGACGACATGAGTAGTAGCTGATATGTATAGGAGCAAGTCTTCATTTGGAGAAGGAGCGGTGAGTACAGGAGGCTTTGACAGAAAGTCTTTGAGTTGTGTTAGTGCCTTGTCTGCCTCTTCCGTCCATTTGAACTTGTCCTGGCGTTTGAGAAGCTTAAAGAAGGGTAGTCCCCGTTCTCCAAGTCTCAAGATGAACCGGTTGACAGCAGCCATGCAGCCTGTGAGTTTCTGCACATCCTTGATGCTAGCTGGTGCTTGCATGTTTGTGATGGCAGATATTTTTTCTGAGTTGGCCTCAATGCTGCGATGGCTAATGATGAACCCGAGTAGTTTGCCGGAAGGTACTCCAAAGACGCACTTAGTACGATTGAGTTTCCATCGGAAAGCGCGTAGACTGGAGAAAGTCTCCTCCAAATCCACAATGAGTTCCTACTGGTTTCTTGTTTTGACGACTACGTCATCAACATAAGCTTCGACATTGCGATGAAGTTGCTTCTCGAAGCACATCTGGATAGCTTGTTGATAGGTTGCCCCTGCATTTTTTAGTCCGAAGGACATTGTTTTGTAGCAGAAAACTCCAAAAGGCGTGATGAACACTGTTTTGGCTTGATCTTCTTCTTTGAGGCTTATCTGATGATAGCCAGAGTAGTAGTCGAGAAAGCATAGTAAAGCGCAACCAGTGGAGTCGACCACTTGATCGATCCTGGGTAGCCCGAAAGGGTCTTTTGGGCAGTGTTTCTTGAGGTCGGTGTAGTCGACACACATTCTCCACTCGTTGTTTTTCTTACGAACGAGCACGAGGTTGGCGAGCTAGTCAGGGTGAAAGACTTCTTTGATGAATCCCGCCGCGAGTACCTTGGCTAACTCTTTTTTGATTGCTTCTCATCTGTCTTGAGCGAACCGGCGAAGTCGTTGCCATTTTGGAGTAGCTTTGGGATCGACATTTAGAGAATGCTCAATCAGCTCCTTAGGCACACCTAGCATGTCAGCCGGTTTCCAAGCGAAGATATCATGGTTAGCCTGAAGGAAGCTGACGAGCACGAATTCCTATTTAGGATCTAGCCCTGTTCTGATCACGGCTGTCTTGGAAGGGTCGCCCGTCTGGAGGTCGACTGGTTTGAAGTCTTGCTCGCTGGCGGGTTTCACCTTTGTGGACCCTGACTTATTTTCTGGGATCTCTAGTTCGGTTGGGTGGAGCTTCTTTGAGGCTGTGAAGACTTGTTGCGTGGGATTAGGTGCTTGAGAAGTTGCAGCAATTTCCACGGCTTCAGTGTCGCATTCGTAGGATCGCCATAGATCTCCTCGCAGTGCTAGTTCTCCCTTGGAGCCTGGCATTTTGAGTACCAAGTAAACATAATGTGGTATGGCCATGAACTTGGCAAGTGCTGGCCTGCCGAGTATGGCATGGTAAGATGTCTTGAAGTCGACGACTTCAAATCTGATGTACTCGGTACGGTAGTGTTCTTTAGTGTCGGGATACGAGGTAGGCTACGCTAGCGCAAATCAAAATTTCTACCGCGTATAACCAGGAAGAACTGCCGTATAAGGATCACGGGATTACCACTCGACGCACTACTGGTGCGAAAGATGTAGATATGCGTCGATGCAGTGAAGACGATCACGTAGTCGTACGTAGTCGATCAACGTAGTCGATCACGTCCAGCAGCTCCTCAGCAGCTCGTCCACGTGCACAGCAAGATCGCCTCCGGTACCGCGGCTCGTCGTCGGCTCGTCGTGGCTCGTCGGCGGCTCGTCGATGGCTCGTCCAAGTGCTGCAGGCGCAACACCTCCAAGGTATCCACACGTGCAGGGAGGAAGCGTCGCAAGCCGGATTGCTAGATCCGCGAGTTGCAACAGGCGAGGGCGTGGGAGGCGCGGCAACTGTGTTCAGCCAAAAGGTGTAAACCCTAGGGCGCCCCCACCCCTCTATTTATAGAGGTTCCTGATGGGCCTCTGGATCCGAGGCCCATTAGTACTCCTAAACCTAATCCAACTCGGATCAGATCCGAATTGGGCTTCCAGCCCCTTAAGTGTGTGACCCTATGGGTTCGGATACGTATAGACATGGCCCGAGTACTCCTACTCGGCCCAATAGTCGGTAGCAGCCTCTAGCAAGACGTGCCAACTCCTATACGCATACGAAGATCATATCAGACGAACCATCACAACATAATATACATGCTATTCCCTTTGCCTCACAATATTTGGTCTAGCTTCAAGCCGACCGCTCTTTCTCGATCCTGTGATTCGGAATCCCTTTGTAGGTTAACTCTTAACCGTACGTAGCATGGCCATGCATTTTCGGATCCGATCACTCGAGGGGCCCAAAGATATCACTCTCAATCAGAGAGGGGCAAATCCCATCTTGATTGACCATGTCTCATAGCATGCTTCTTGACAAACCCGAAAGCTACCTTTATAACTACCTTGTTACGGCGTAGCGTTTGATAGCCCCTAAGTAGGTCGATCCACATCTAGAATACATGCGACAATCTCAGGTCTAAGGACAAAGCGTATATGTTGTTTAAAGAGAGAACTACTTCTCGTGTTGGGTCAGTCCTAACACATGTCTCCACATGTGTCCACATTATTAGTTCAACATCTCCATGTTCATGACTTGTGAAACATAGTCATCAACTAATACATGTGCTAGTCTAATATTTATGTGTGTCCTCACATGAACTCCGACTAGGGACAACTTTAGAATAACCATACAAGTAAAGAGTTTCACAAACAATTCACATAATTGCAAATCAATTCAAGTAGCCTTTAATGGATATTCAATGAACACAATATACAAATCATGGATACAAATGGAATATCATCATCTCTATGATTGCCTCTAGGGCATACCTCCAACAGTCTCCCACTTGCACTAGAGTCAATCTAGAAGGTACCTAATACCCATAGCTCTTACATGCGCATCATGCTTAGCCTGCGGGAGTGGTTTTGTCAACGGATCAGAAATGTTCAGATCCGTGTGTATTTTGCATATCTTGATCTCACCCCGGTTAACGAAGTCTCGAATGAGATGAAATCGCCGCATTACGTGTTTGTTCTTCTGGTGGTTCCTTGGCTCCTTTGCTTGCGCAATTGCCCCATTGTTATCACAGTAGAGATTCAATGGGCTGGACGCATTCGGGAACACACCAAGCTCAATGAGGAAATTCCTTATCCAAACACCTTCCTTCGCGGCTTCCGAAGCCGCGATGTACTCGGCTTCTGTCGTAGAATCGGCCACCGTCTCCTGCTTGGAACTCTTCCAACTAACAGCACCACCATTTAGCGTGAACACAAATCCTGATTGTGAGTTTGAATCATCTCTGTCGGTTTGGAAACTAGCATCGGTGTAACCTGTTACAACGAGTTCCTCCTGACCTCCATAGACGAGGAACATATCTTTAGTCCTTCTCAAGTACTTAAGAATGTTTTTCACCGCTGTCCAGTGACTCTCACCTGGATCAGATTGGTGTCTGCTTGTCATGCTTAGCGCATATGAAACATCTGGGTGAGTACTTATCATTGCATACATGATAGATCCAATAGCCAAGGCACGATCCCGCTCATCAGCAGTCGAAGGACACTGAGTCTTGCTGAGATGTATGCCATGTGACTTTGGTAAGAACCCTTTCTTTGCCTCTTCCATGCTGAACCGCTTCAACACTTTGTCAATATAAGTATCTTGGCTCAAACCTATAAGCCTTCTCGATCTATCTCTATAGATCTTAATGCCCAGAATATATGCCGCTTCCCCTAAGTCCTTCATCGAAAAACTATTTTTCAGTGAAGTCTTTACGGACTCAAGCATAGGAATCTTATTTCCAATCAGTAATATGTCATCCACATATAAGATTAGAAATACTACAGAGCTCCCACTAACCTTCTTGTAAACACAAGACTCTTCTTCGTTCTTGGTGAAGTCAAACCCTTTGACCACTTCATCAAAACGAATGTTCCAACTCCTAGATGCTTGCTTCAATCCATAAATGGATCTCTGAAGCTTGCATACCTTTCCAGCATTTTTCGGATCGACAAAACCCTCGGGCTGTATCATATACACGTCCTCAGCTAGGTTTCCATTCAGGAAAGCTGTCTTGACATCCATCTGCCATATCTCATAATCGAAATATGCAGCTATAGCTAGAATAATCCATATGGACTTAAGCATCACTACGGGCGAGAAGGTCTCGTCGTAGTCAACTCCTTGAACTTGTCGAAAACCTTTTGCGACAAGTCGTGCTTTATAGATGTGAACATTTCCATCCATGTCCTTTTTCTTCTTATAGATCCACTTGCACTCTATGGCTTTAACACCATCAGGCGGGTCAACCAAGTTCCAAACTTGATTGTCTCCCATGGACTCTATTTCGGATTGCATGGCACTCTGCCATTTTTCGGAGTCTGGGTCCATCATTGCTTCTGCATATGTCGCAGGCTCATCATTGTCCAACAATAATATTTCTCGCATTTCGCGGAGCCTTGCTGACCGTCGTGGTTGTGGCGGTGCTTCTCTTGCCATGGGTATCTCAACTTGTTCTGCTACGTTAGCATCACTCATTGATTCTTGCCCGATTGGCTCATCTTGAACTTCTTCAAGATGCACTGTCTTTCCACTCTTTTCTCCTTTGAGAAACTCTTTCTCTAGGAAAACCCCGTTCCGAGCGACAAACACTTTGCCTTCTGATCGGTTGTAGAAATAATATCCCAAAGTTTCCTTTGGATATCCCACGAAAATGCACTTATCCGACTTGGGCGTGATCTTGTCCGACTGAAGTCGCTTGACAAACACTTCACATCCCCAAATCTTTAGAAAAGACAGACTAGGAACCTTTCCAGTCCATATCTCATATGGTGTCTTAACTACGGATTTAGATGGTACCCTATTTAGTGTGAAAGCTGCTGTTTCTAGAGCGTATCCCCAAAATGACAACGGTAGGTTCGACTGGCTCATCATTGATCGAACCATGTCTAACAAAGTTCGATTTCGTCGCTCGGACACACCGTTTCTCTGAGGTGTTCCAGGCGGCGTAAGTTGTGGAACAATTCCGCAACTCTTTAGATGATTGCTAAACTCGTGGCTCAAATACTCGCCTCCACGATCAGATCGTAAGGCCTTAATTTTCTTGCCACGCTGATTTTCAACTTCATTCTGAAATTCCTTGAACTTTTCAAAGGTTTCAGACTTGTGCCTCATCAAGTAGACATAGCCATATCTACTAAAATCATCAGTGAAAGTTATGAAGTATTGGAATCCTCCTCTAGCCGTCGTGCTCATTGGTCCGCATACATCACTTTGTACGAGTTCCAACAAGTCTACTGCTCTCTCAGGAAATCCTGTGAAAGGCATCTTGGTCATCTTGCCTAGCAAGCAAGCCTCACATGTCTCGTATGATTCAAAATCAAACGAAGTTAGAAGTCCATCAGAATGGAGCTTCTTCATGCGCTTTTCACTTATATGACCCAAACGACAATGCCACAAGTAGGTAGGACTCAAATCATTAGGCCGAGGCCTTTTAGCACTTACATTACAGACAGGTGAACCATCAAGATTTAAAACAAACAATCCATTCACAATGGGTGCAAAAGCCATAAACATATTATTCTTAGAGATCACACAACCATTGTTTTCACTCGCAAATGAATAACCATCCTTCATCAAACATGAAGGAGATAAAATGTTTCGACTTAAACTAGGAACAAAATAACAATTATTCAACTCCATAATAAATCTTGACGGGAGGTGGAGTTGCATCGTCCAGACGGTCAAAGCAGCAACTCTTGCATTATTGCCCACGCGGAAATCAACTTCTCCTCTTTCCACACTTCTACTTCTTATCATTCCCTGCATCGAATTGCAAATATGAGCAACCGATCCGGTATCAAATACCCAAGAATTAATAACTGTATCAGCGAGAAATATGTTGTCTATAACATAAACAACAAGCGTACCTGAGGTAGAAGTACTCTTACTTCCGCCGTTCTTCAACGAAGCTAGGTACTGCTTGCAGTTTCTCTTCTAGTGACCAAGTTCATGACAGTAAAAGCACTCTTTATCTGGAGCAGGTCCAGGTCCAGCTTTAACCTTGGGCGGTGGGTTTGGCTTGGACGTTCCAGCCTTGCCCTTCTTCTTCCAAGAATTGCCCTTCTTCTTAAAGCTGGGCTTGTTCTGTATCGCCATCACATGGCTGGTACTAGCGCTTTTCTTTATGTCAGCCTCTGCTGTTTTAAGCATGCCACATAGCTCATTCAGACCCTTCTCCGTCCCATGCATATGGTAGTTCGAGATGAAGTTCCCATAGCTAGGCGGAAGAGACGAAAGAATGAAATCAGTGGCCAACTCTTGGCCCAGTGGGAAGCCTAGCTTCTCCAACCGTTGAGTGTAACCAACCATCTTGATTACGTGTGGTCCTACTGCTGCGCCTTCTGCTAGCTTGCTCTCAACAAAGGTCTTAGACACATTGAACCTTTCAGTCCTGGCCTGTGTTTGGAACATGTCTCTAAGCGCCACGATCATATCGTGCGCCTCATGGTTTGTTTCGAACTGCATCTGCAGCTCGGGTTCCATGCAAGCAAGCATAAGGCAGCTTACTTCAAGGTTAGCATCACATGCTTTCTTGTAAGCATTCTTAGCAGCAGCGGGTGCATCCTCAGCAGGTTCTTCTGGTAGTGGGTTGTCTAGAACATCTTCCTTTTTCTCAGCCCTGAGAACAATTCTCAGGTTGCGGATCCAATCCGAGTAGTTTGTTCCATTCAACTTGTCCTTCTCAAGGACCGAACGCAAAGCAAACGATGTGGTGGTGTTGCTAGGTGCCATTTAATCTACAACAAAAGTAATGCAAAATACACTAAGACAAATTGTATCCATGATAGAGCAAATTACATTAAACTATTTTAACAGAATCTACTCCCACTAAAATCAATATCCCTCTATTGAAACTTAGTGATTCAGGATCCACAACTAACAAGTCTACTAGTGAGCTTTAGCATCACCACTAGCAAACGAGGTAGATCGGTAAGCAACTTTTGCTAATCATATCACATATGACTCCTATTGTTGGGTGACATCTCTATGTCTCGGCGCCCAACCTTTATGCCCCAAGGTCCTTAACCGTTAAGATAACCTTGTTAAGCAAACCAACCCTTATGCATGTAAGTGTCCGACACAAACCCGTCTAGTCAAGGAAAACTAGTGGCACCCTAATTTCATAGACCCACCACTAATTGTACAAGACATGGGACGGTGCAAGTTTTAGTTGGGAGGGCATACTAACTTAAACTTTGTGAGGGATCGTTCAACTTCTAACATCACAGCATGCAGAAAGTAAAACATAAATAGAATAGCATTCACACAGTTGTGACACAGTATGGCCCGTTTTTCTTATGGTGATCTCCATCTCCATAGAACCTGTTCACCATGGTGATCTCCATCTCCATGTTCCATGTGCGCCATCCTCCTGGTGATGAGTCCTCCAAGAACTAGAGCATGCTATTACGTCTAATAGCTAGTAAAGAATCTAGTAATGAAGATTACATAGTTGCTTGGATCATCACAGATTGGTACGCAGACCATTAATTACAATAAAGTGACAACACATATGGCTCCTGCCGTGTTGCCGTACGCGCGACACGCAGGTCACGAATTAGTTACACACATGCATCACATACACAAGGGGGCCATACTGATCACAAGATACACACATACATCCTGCAAAACAGAGTTAGGCGTCCTAACGTTCCAAACTTCGGAGGCCCGAAACTCCATCTTCCAAGCCGAATTTGGCAAATCTAATTTCGCTGAAAATGGCGAAGCGGTTGAAATTCATGTGTAACTTTTTCTGTAGATCAATTTTCGTATAGAAATCGCCTCGATCCGAGATCGTACCGAAAAGTTACGGCTGATTTACCGAAGCATACGCATACGGCAAAAATCCCGACCCCGGCAGTAGATCACATCTACTATTGCGCATCTAATGCGCCTGGCGAATGACCCTGGATCTCGATTTGACCAATCATATTGATCTTCCCTCACTGCAACTGGGTTTACGTGTATTACTTAACTCCGATGGCGGAAACCGACCGGTAGGAGTATGTCGTTACACTACCATTGCAGCAAGGGCACGAAATCAGGACATAGATCAAACAGAGAACTCGCATATCTCTATATGCACACATCCCGAATCCAAAACTAAGCAGCTACGGCTCTTGATACCACTGTCGGGATACGAGGTAGGCTACGCTAGCGCAAATCAAAATTTCTACCGCGTATAACCAGGAAGAACTGCCGTATAAGGATCACGGGATTACCACTCGACGCACTACTGGTGCGGAAGATGTAGATATGCGTCGATGCAGTGAAGACGATCACGTAGTCGTACGTAGTCGATCAACGTAGTCGATCACGTCCAGCAGCTCCTCAGCAGCTCGTCCACGTGCACAGCAAGATCGCCTCCGGTACCGCGGCTCGTCGTCGGCTCGTCGTGGCTCGTCGGCGGCTCATCGATGGCTCGTCCAAGTGCTGCAGGCGCAACACCTCCAAGGTATCCACACGTGCAGGGAGGAAGCGTCGCAAGCCGGATTGCTAGATCCGCGAGTTGCAACAGGCGAGGGCGTGGGAGGCGCGGCAACTGTGTTCAGCCAAAAGGTGTAAACCCTAGGGCGCCCCCACCCCTCTATTTATAGAGGTTCCTGATGGGCCTCTGGATCCGAGGCCCATTAGTACTCCTAAACCTAATCCAACTCGGATCAGATCCGAATTGGGCTTCCAGCCCCTTAAGTGTGTGACCCTATGGGTTCGGATACGTATAGACATGGCCCGAGTACTCCTACTCGGCCCAATAGTCGGTAGCAGCCTCTAGCAAGACGTGCCAACTCCTATACGCATACGAAGATCATATCAGACGAACCATCACAACATAATATACATGCTATTCCCTTTGCCTCACGATATTTGGTCTAGCTTCAAGCCGACCGCTCTTTCTCGATCCTGTGATTCGGAATCCCTTTGTAGGTTAACTCTTAACCGTACGTAGCATGGCCATGCATTTTCGGATCCGATCACTCGAGGGGCCCAGAGATATCACTCTCAATCAGAGAGGGGCAAATCCCATCTTGATTAACCATATCTCATAGCATGCTTCTTGACAAACCCGAAAGCTACCTTTATAACTACCTTGTTACGGCGTAGCGTTTGATAGCCCCTAAGTAGGTCGATCCACATCTAGAATATATGCGACAATCTCAGGTCTAAGGACAAAGCGTATATGTTGTTTAAAGAGAGAACTACTTCTCGTGTTGGGTCAGTCCTAACACATGTCTCCACATGTGTCCACATTATTAGTTCAACATCTCCATGTTCATGACTTGTGAAACATAGTCATCAACTAATACATGTGCTAGTCTAATATTCATGTGTGTCCTCACATGAACTCCGACTAGGGACAACTTTAGAATAACCATACAAGTAAAGAGTTTCACATACAATTCACATAATTGCAAATCAATTCAAGTAGCCTTTAATGGATATTCAATGAACACAATATACAAATCATGGATACAAATGGAATATCATCATCTCTATGATTGCCTCTAGGGCATACCTCCAACATTTAGTTCCAAAGGTGACTGGAAGGACAACTTGTCCTAGTGGTATAGCCGCATTTCTGGGCACGATACCATAGAAAGGTGAATCTGTTGGAGTAATCCTTTTAGTGATGTCGAGGCACATCTTCCTCAATGTCTTGGCGAAAATAACGTTAAGTCCACTTCCGCCATCGATGAGTACTTTGGTTAACTTTGAGCCTGCCACAACCGGATCGAGTACTAGAGGAAAACGGCCTGGTTCTGAGAACTTGGTCCATTGGTCCTTTCTGCTGAAGGAAATGGGCACTTCTGACCATTTTAACGGTGTTGGATCCATTGGTTCAATGGCCATGATCTCCCTGAGTACGAGTTTGTTGGCTCACCTGGATGCGGTGCCTGGAATACTGCCAAAGATGACATTGACAGTTTTTGAGGCGGTCTGGAAGTCACCGTCTTCGTCTTCGTCGTTGTGGACTTTGCTCTTGCCCTTATCTTTTTTCTTGGTGTATTCTTCAGGGGGTGGTGCTGTGGATAAGTCTTGCATTACTCAGCGCATGTTGTAGCAGTCTATTGCCGAGTGCGTGCTAGTCGGGTGCCATGGGCACTGCTTTTTGAGTAGCTCGGTGAAGGTTGGCCCTTCATCATTTTTACGGGATCCCTTTTTCCCAGAGTTGGTCATGGCAGCAATAGTGTTGTCGGGCTTCCTTTTGCAGTTGTGATTACCCGAATAGTTGTTTCGAGTATCATTGTGTCGAGTTCTATCTTGATCATTGTTATTGTTGTCGCGTCCACGGTTACGGTTGGAGCCGAAACGTTCTCGCTCTTTGTCTTCTTCATCCGCCCACTGTTGCACCATGACTTTGAGGTCTTTGACATTAGCTGGTCGTCGGCAATCGAAGTCTTGGTATTTTCATCGATCGTAGAGTCCATTCTGGAAGCACTCGATGACGTCTATTTCTAAAAAGTCAACTATGGTAACCTTCTTTTTGAAGAACCATCGCAGATAATCATGTAAGGTCTTGCCTTCTTTTTGCTTAATTTGACTTAAGTCAATCTTGTTGCCTGGTCTAGCCATGGAGCCGGCGAAGTTGTTGGTGAAAGCCTTTGTCAGGTCTGCCCAAGAATCAATGGACTTGGGTTTGAGTGACTCAAGCCAGGTCAGTGGTGCGGGTTCCATGCATATGGGGAAGTGGATAACTTTGGTGTCGTTATTGCCCCCGGCTGCTTGGACGGCTAGCGAGTAGCATCGTAGCCATTGAATTGGATCTTGTTTGCCATCATACTTGGTGATTCCAGTTGGCTTAAACTTCTCGGGTAGTTTTGTTTTCATTACCCGGTTTGTGAAAGTAGGAAAGTGGTTGTAGTTGTCAAAGTCTCGCTCGCGCCGACTATTCAGGATTTCTCGCAAATCAATAAAGTTGGACACTTCGTGGTTCTTCCGAGTAGGGCAAATACTTTTGACCGAGTTGGTGCAGCTGACCTCTCCAACATCCTTATGGCGTATTGGGGCCTTGTGTTTGCTTGGGCCTTGGCTGTTGTGGCGGAACACCTCGGATTAACTCAACTAAAGTACAGTTAAGTCGCTTAACACGCGAATCTCATGCTTCAATCGAGTTAACTCGACGATCCGTCAGATTTCATCTGATTTAACCACTAGAACAGGACCGAGTTAGCATAGCTCACACGAAGGTGAGTGGTTCCAGAGAATACAAAAGATCCACAATCAGTTCAACAATTCATTACACACTGGTTTGAAATCAGAGTTTTACAAGGTTCGAAAAACAACTGAAGTAAAAAAAAATATAGCGGAAGCTAGCGCCGGGGTCGGATATCCCTGATGAGCCCAAATAGGACATCAGTGATCCCACTCCTCGCCGTCCGAGGAAGGATCCTACTCGAACGTCCACCCAGGAGGGAGCTGGGGCGGCCAAGTGCCAACAGCAGCATGCTCGGAAGTTTCAAATTCACCTGAAAAGAGATGCCACAACAAGGTTGAGCTTCTAAGCTCAACAAGACTTAACCGACCGGTGGGAAAACTACTCCACCACTTCTAGACATGCAAGACTCTTTTGCTGAGGGGTTTTGTTTGCTAAAAGCAACTATGTTAGGTCCTTACTTTCAAAGTTTCAGCTCAAATTCTAAGTTCATTAACTAGTCTACATTGGCAACTTATACTAAACAAGCATAGATCCAAACATTATGTGTATAAACTCAACAGCAAGTTCATGTCATCATCAGATTCCTTCTTTACTCAGTGTAGCATAGCGATCAAGCAGTCTCAAACTGTGAGTGGCAGACGAATCGATTCGAGTTCCTTAACCATGCATGGTGAACCTAACCTCACGACATCCGTGCACCACCGAGGGTCGCTTCCTGTGTCGGCCGTCCCCATCAATTCCCTAACCCGTGTCGGGCCCACTTCTCTTGGTGCAAGGTTCCACAGACCTGGCCTCTGCCGTTCTGTGACCACACTTGCCACCACATGCGGCCGTAGGGGAAACTCCATTCCAGAGATAATGGATCGAACCGCTCACATCCAGGTTCAATCAGTTACTAGGCTTCACCATCCCATAATGGGTATGAGATTAGTACTTTCAAACACTTGATCACGAACACCACCACTGTCGGGCCATAAACAGATTCAAGTAAACAGATGGGGCGATCAGCCGACCACCAAAAGAGTTCACTAAGCCTTGCCCCGTCCATCATCCTTATAGTTGTAACCAGAAGGAGAACAACCAACTCCTATAACTCGCGAGTGACAGGAAATCACTCGACTTTTACCGAATCCTATTAAGCATTGCAACTACTCGGACTCAACGAACTAGTGTTTATATCAAGGGAACTAGTTCATGCATCTATGGTTTCAAACAACTTATATACATAAATGCACATACATATGAAGGAAGGCATGTGCAAGTTTAGAAAGTTGGGTTCATGCTCCAGGCCTTGCCTTCGAGCAGGGTGCAGGCAAACTGGTCCTCAGCAGTTTCTGCTTCAGCTCCGTCGGTCGGCAGCTCAGCTACTGCTCCGTCTTCTGGCGCCAGATGCAGTTTGTAGGTGCCGTCGGCGAGATTTAGCTCTAGACAAATGTAATGCAGGAGTTAGCACTTAGACGGTTATTTCAACAACACTTGCACGTTCAGCTCAGACACTTGTAGCAAAGCTACAGGAAAGGCGGATGAGTCCAACTTCAGTTGGTGGTGCACAGGATAAAAGGGTCGGATGGGGAGAAACTTATGATGTGACCCTTAGACTTAAGGAATAACTGTACCGGGGTTCTCGGACTTAACATAGGGGAATCCCTGAAATTTTACAAAGATACCCTCGGGTCAAAGAAAAAGATACAGCCGAGCCCTCGGGCGAAGCAGATAAGGGTCGGCGAAACAGGCAGGGTCGGACGAAACAAAAAAAGGGGTCGAACGAACCAGACAGGGTCAGCAGTTTACCTTTAGGCCTACTGGTGAAGTCTTGGGGTCGGGAAGGAACAGACTTAGGTAGAAAGACTAAAGCACTAAGGCTTGGAAGGCGGCGAGGTTCGACGGTGCTCCGGCGGCGGCGGTGCTTCTTGTGGACAACAAGCAAGCTCTAGCACCGTGCGGAGGATCAGGCGGCTGGTGGGTTGGGGAGAAGCTAGTTTGAGCAGATAGGGGAACTTATCAAGAGCTCAAGTGGCAGTGCTCAAGTGCGAGCAGAGTAGGGCGCGGTGAAACAGCGATGGCGAAGGAAACTCCAGTGGGGGCTCTGGTACTCCTCTTTATAGCTGCGCACAAGAGAGAGTTGAGTAGGGCGAAGATTGGGAAGAAAAGGATGGAGTGCGCTGCCTTGGCGGCGATTGAGCGGCGATGGGCGGCGAAGCAGAGCTTCGGGGATAGGGTGTTTGGCCATTGGGCACTGGAGACAAGGCCAGCGCAGGCGCGATTTTGCCGGGATTAAGATGTGGTGAAGGCGTGCAAGGTCTGGTCGCGTCAAGTGGTGGATTGTGGGCAGCGACTTGATTGGCGTGTGACAGGAAGGAAGGCACTACAAGCGAGGTCGCAGCAGGCAAGGTGACAGGGCGAGCGGCGGCATGAGTGAGCGCAAAACAGCGGCTTGCCGGGGCACATCACTGGTGAGGCGGAAAAAAGAGCTGTCCCTGCCGGAGCCATGGTTGGCGGTGGCGGTATTGTCGTGGAGCGTGCTCGTGGGTGGCGTGACTGTGGAGAGGCGGAAAAGCCGGAAAGCATCAGGAGGGTGCGAGCGAGACGAGGCGAGGCAGAAAGGGCTGCAGGGGCTTCCGCTGCGATTGGGAGGAAGGTGCGCTGATCTATCTTGTCGCGGTCGGCGACTGGGTTCGGCGGCACGTGTCGGAGAGATCGAGCCACGCGGCGGTGAAGCTCTGAAGCGGGACGCACGCTGGCTCTGGCGCGTCTGACTCAAGAAAACCGGGGATCTGGTTGTGGGTCCACCACTCAGTCTCTAGTTCTCCCACAGCTCTAAGATTTTGGAGGAGCGCTGCCTCGGGACTTAGAGAAGAGTTGCTGTTTGCCGGTTGGTGCGGTTTTAGGGGTCGGACCGGTGGAACTGCAGATTGGGATTAGCCTTGAGATTAACTAGGCTGGTTAACCAGGGTCGTTACAGCCTAACCCCCTTAAAAAGAATCTTTTCCCGAGATTCGGGTGTAAGGGTAACCAGTGGGGGTGTGCGGTCCTTACCCTCTTGGTTGAAAAGAAAACCTCTGAAGTGCTTGTTCAGATACTCCTCTGTTTCCCAGGTTGCTTCTTCCTTCGTGTGGTTGCTCCATAGTATCTTGTACATTTTCACAACTTGCCATCGGGTGTGTCTTTCTTTATGATCGAGGACTTTGGCCGGGTACTCGGCATAAGTTAGGTCGGGCTCGATTTGAAGTTGCTCCTGTTCCAAGACCTCAATTGGGACTTGGACACATTTCTTCAGTTGGGATACATGGAAAACATCATGAATGGCCGAAAGTTGTTCTGGTAGTTGGATCCGGTAAGCAACTAGTCCACATAGTTCCACAATCTGATAAGGACCAATGTAACGGGGAGCCAATTTTCCCTTTACTCCAAACCGTTGCACTCCTTTGGTCGGGGAGACTCGAAGATATACGTGATCACCAATGTCAAACCGGAGGGGTCTCCTTCTCCTGTCGAAGTAACTCTTTTGTCGAGATTGGGCTGCCTTGAGGTTTGCCTGAATCACCCTAACTTGTGCTTCGGCTTCTACTACTAAATCAGGACCATATGTTTGTCTTTCTCCAACCTGTGACCAACTCAACGGTGTCCGACATCTCCGACTATATAAGACTTCAAACGGTACCATCTTCAAGCTAGTCTGGTAGCTATTGTTATAGGAGAATTCTGCCAAGGGTAAGCACTTATCCCAATTCTTGTCATAATGGATGACACAAGCTCGTAGCATGCCTTCAAGGATTTGATTTACTCTCTCGGTCTGGCCATCGGTTTGCGGGTGATAGGTCGAGCTACGAATGAGTTTGGTGCCAAGTGATGCTTGTAGCTGTTCCTAAAAATGCGCTACAAACTGAACACCTCGATCAGATATGATCATCCTGGGCACACCGTGCAGAGAAACAATGCGGTCAAGATACAGCTCTGCATATTTCTTAGCCGGGTAGGTGGTGTGAACCAGAAGAAAGTGGGCAGACTTGGTAAGGCGATCCACGATAACCCAAATGGAGTCATGTCGATGCGGCGTAGGGGGCAGTCCAACAATGAAATCCATACTGATGTCTTCCCATTTCCATGATGGGATAGGTAGCGGTTGCCTTGACACGTTGGCAGGTGTCACATCCCGAAACATAGCGTGCAATTTCGGGCTTCATTCCATTCCACCAAAAAGTTTGACGGAGATCATGATACATCTTATTACTGCCAGGATGGATTGAGAACTTGGAGAGATGAGCTTCATCTAGGAGTTTCTTCTTAAGAGCGGGGTCGGATGGGATAACCAGTCGGTTCCCATAGTACACTCTCCCATTTCCATCCTGTTGGAATTGTTTATGCCCCTCATCCCTCTGTGCAATCTTCCTTTTAATTTGCCTTATTCCCTCATCCTCTAGCTGCGATGACTCAATTTGGTCCTCCAGAACAGACTCAAGGGAGATATGACCGAGGGTTCCATGGGAAACAATTTCCAAACTAAGCTTTTCCATCTCATTACACAGGTTTCTATGAAGTTGGTTGCAGTCAAGCAATTGCAATGGGTCTTGCGGCTAAGAGCATCTGCCACTACGTTGGCTTTGCCGGGGTGATAATGTACTTCCAAATCCTAGTCCTTGATCAGCTCTAGCCATCTTCTTTGTCGCATGTTGAGGTCGACTTGAGTAAAGATGTACTTGAGGCTCTTGTGGTCGGTGTAGATGTTGCACCGGGTGCCCATCAGATAGTGTCTCCATATCTTAAGGCATAAATCACTACTGCTAACTCAAGATCATGGGTCGGGTAGTCTAGCTCATGAGATCGCAATGCCCGTGAGGCATAGGCAACGACTCGGTTGTCTTGCATAAGAACACACCCAAGTCCAGTGCCAGAGGCGTCACAGTATACGTCAAACGGCCTGGAAGGGTCGGGTTGAGCTAAAACTGGGGCAGAAGTCAGCAGGTGTTTTAAGGTGTGGAAAGCTTCTTCGCACTTGTGGCTCCACACAAACTTGACTTCCTTTCTCAGTAGCTCGATCATCGGCTTAGCTATCTTTGAGAAATCTGGAATGAAACACCGATAGTAGCCTGCTAGTCCAAGAAAGCTGCGGATTTGCTGAACTGATGTGGGTGACTTCCAGTCCATGACCTCCTGTACCTTGCTGGGGTCCACTGCTATGCCGTTCCGAGAGATTGTGTGTCCCAAGAACTTGACACTCTCCAACCAGAATTCACACTTGGAGAACTTAGCATAAAGCTAATGATCCCTCAACCGCTAAAGAACCACATGAAGATGCTCGGGATGTTCTTCTTTGTTCTTCGAGTATACCAGAATATCATCAATGAACATCACCACGAACTTGTCCAGCTCGGGCATGAACACTGAATTCATGAGATACATGAAATAAGCGGGTGCATTGGTGAGTCCAAAGGACATAACCAGGTACTTGTAGAGTCCATATCTTGTGTAGAAAGCAGTTTTGGGAATGTCACAGGGTCGGATCTTGATTTGGTGATAACCGGAACGAAGATCAATCTTGGAGAACACTCTAGCTCCAGCTAATTGGTCAAACAGAACATCAATGAGGGGAAGGGGATACTTGTTCTTGAAAGTCACTGCATTGAGGGGTCGGTAGTCCACACACATGCGTAGACTTTCATCCTTCTTCTTCACAAACAGGGCTTGGCAACCCCAAGGTGAAGTACTGGATTGGATAAAGCCTTTCTCCAACAGATCATGCAATTGGGTTTTCAACTCGGCCAACTCGGCGGTGGCATTCGATAGGGTCTCTTCGATATCGGGGCGGTGCCTGGCTGTAGTTCAATGGCAAACTCGATATCTCTATCTGGCGGCATGCCGGACATGTCATCCGGAAATACATCGGGGTACTCACAGACAACAGGAAGGTCTTCTATCCGGGCTTCCATTATAGGGTACGCACAAGGAGTTGCGTATTCAGGGTGGGTCAAGCGTAGGGTAGAGTTGCCATACAAAGGTGAGTTGATGTGGAGAGCTCGAGCAGCTACGTCCAGAACCACCTGGTGTCGGGTCATCCAATCCATCCCCAAGATGACATCTATTCCTTCTAGGTCAAGGATGATGAGATTCTCCCTAAAAAGAATCTAGCCTAACTAGATAGGCACAAGGTTAACTATCTTGTCTGAAGCTATTTTCCCTCCCGGGGTGGAGATCACATATGACCCTTTGGTGTGACCAACGCTCAGCTTACATCTCTCACCAGTCTTATTCCCGATGAAGCTATGGGATGCTCCCGAGTCAAACAAAACAACAACAGTTTGATTATGGACAAGGAAGGTACCCGTCATTACTGGCGCACCTTCGGGGAGGTTGGTTAGGATGGTGTAGTTGAGCCGACCTTGGTGAACCTGCACCTTGGGCTTTCTTCCCCTGTTGGCTGTGGGGTTTTGGCCGGGTCGCTGATTCTTGTTTCTGGGGTAGTCCTTGGTCAAGTGCCCTTCATTACCGCAGGTGAAGCAGCGGTTACCATTTGCAGGGCACGGCGGCGGCGATAAGGTTGGCCGGGGCGCCTGCGGGTGAAAACCGGGGAAACGAGGTGCCGCTGGTGGTGGAGGACGAGCAACCCATCGTCCCAACTGCTTTGGTCTGTGGGGCGCCTGAGGGGGAACCATTCTGAATCTTCGAGCGGGCGGGCTTGGCAATGCCACTGAGGCCTTCCGCTTCTGATCGGCCTTGAGGGCCTGCATACAATCTTCTTGGGAGATGGCCAGATTCACTAGCTCATTATAGGTATCCACCTTGACAGGGTTCAACCTCTCCTTGAGCTCCAGGCTTAAACCTCTACGAAACCTATCCCTCTTCTTTACGTCGGTATCCACGTGATAGCCTGCATAGCGGCACAGGTCGTTGAAGGCTTGCGCGTAATGCAGAACATCGTGGCTTATCTGGGTAAGAGCCAAGAACTCGTTGAGTTTACGCTCTAGAAGACCTTCTGGAATGTGGTGCCCTCTGAAAGCGGTCTTGAACTCATTCCAGCTGACGACATGGTCGGCCGGCAACATGGCATGGTAGTGGTCCCACCAAAGCTGGGCGGAACCACATAGTTGTTGAGCTGCGAATCGAGCCTTGTTCTGGTCGGGGCACGAGGTGGTGAGGAGTTCGAATTTGGATTCGATCGTGCGAACCCATGCGTCGGCGTCGAGAGGGTCCTCTATCTTGTGTAAGGTCGGGGGCTGCGTGCTCAAAAAGTCTTCATAGCGAGCAACCGGAGGTTGCTGATGAGCCCTCCCTCCATGGGGCTACTGCTGTTGCCCTTGGACAATGTGCCTCAGCAGCTCAGTTTGAGCTGCCAAGATGGCTTCCAGCGAAGGCTGGGGTGGAGGCAGGGGAAGGTCCTACCACTGCTCACTGCCACTGGGCACAGAGCCGGATCGGGTGCGGTGTGCCATCTGCAAGAGTCAACGTTCCATTAGTTTCATAACCCCAGAAGTATTCCAATCATGCGGGAATGTAGGTGTTGAATCCTTAAATGCGACTCTTGCCGATAGTGCAACACAACAACATATCTTTATTAAGGAGGTGTACACCTCTCCTTGCCATCCTAGTTGGCAACTAGCTTGGTTCTGCATGGTCATATTACTTTGCTAACAGATCAGAAAGGTGTTTCAATCCACACTCAGTAGGTTCTGCAACATTCGTGTTCTCATCGGCTGGTCTGCAAACAACCTTAGGTGAGTCAAAACCTCATCCCATGGGTTCCACTATGTCCGACCTTAAGTGCTCGAGTCAGGCAAAGCGGAGCCGTGCAACAAGGGGTTGGGCGAGGCGGAGACCTGCCGCGAGGGGTCGGGCGCATCCGACCTTGCGACCCGGGGTCAGCCACACTTTGGATAGACCCAAAGGAACGGAAACCTGCGTGCGGTCACAGCACAAAAACACACAACTTCGGCATCCAAGGCGGATCCCAAAAGGAACCGATTCTACCAAGATCATTATATTGCTGGTCCTTTAACACAGGAGGAGCACTCAACTCAAGGCTAACCTATTACATTGCTATCCAAAATTTAGGTTGCCGAGGAGTACAACAAAAGATTAGCTTCCTACAGTCTTCAACCTAAAAGTTATCTAGGTTGCCTACTGAGGGAACACTATGCGTTGGAGAAGGGGCGTCGCCATCTTCAATGTCCATACTGGACGCTCCCACTACCTCCTCAGGGTCTTCTTGCTCGTCCAGCTACATTTCCAAGGCATGGATGGCATCAAGCTCGGCGTGGTGCTCGTCCAAGTGTGCGTTAGCAACCGCGAGCTCCATCTCAACCTCCATCTTTTCTTCGGCAAGCTGAATCATGTCATGCTCCATGTCCGTCACTTCTTCTTCAAGCTCAGAAATCCTGGCCTGCATATCATTGACCTGTATGCTACTCTGGATGAGCTGATACGACCGTTCCACCAAGTCTCTCTTGGCGGTGTTGAAATGCTCCTAGGTGTCTACGGCTATCTGAGCCAAGACAGCCATAGCCCGGCCTTGAAGCTCAATCAGCCGGTACAAAGCTGACATGCACGTGGTGGTAGTAGAGAGGGAGACCAACGAGTGGGAGGCTACCAGCACCTCCATGTTGTTGATGCGATCAAGCCAAGCCGGGTCCAGCCGATCCCTGGCGGGAAACAAACCGATCGGGTCCAAAAGGACCTCAAGCGGGTGTAGCCAGCAAAACTGGGTGAGAGCCTGCAGGGCAGCCGACTCCCAGGTGTCCTCCAGGGCGTGACCGTGGGTCGAGACCTCGAGCTGGGGCCACTCGGGCTGTACAGAGGGTGGAGGTACAACCACTTGCATGTTGCACCGCTGCACCCCATGCTCCTAGTACTCCCGTCCCGCGTAAATAGGCGGTGACTGGTACCCAAACCACCTCAAGGTATCCCACAAAATATCAGGAAAACCCTCGAAGTGTAGGCACGTGGAGTGGGAAGTGCCATCAGCGCCGCGAAACACATGTCCAGGAGTAGCCATCTGGAACCAAGAACCGAAACAAGCGTGAGATAGAAACCCCAAGGAGAATAGATCGGGCAGAGTGAGATACTCGGATTTCTGACTAGAGCGCAAGCTGAGAAGGTAACTAGAAATCCTTAAAGCAAAGAAGAGCTTTACCAGGGCAAGGTTATTTTAGAGAGGTGGTTTCACAGATTTTAGTTCATGACGCATGCACGACCTACCTCATCCTCTCAACCAAAACAATTGCCAAAAGCTTTGGTCTTACACGGTTAGCGCCGGTGGCAAGGCAACAACTACGTCGCTTCATATAGTAGCTAGTCGGTTTCTAGCAGCGTTTCCCTAAGCAAACGCGGTTAGTGTACCTGCAGAAAAACACAACCACATGAATCTTTCGTGCCAGCACTCACGAAAGCGTCCCCAAGCATTGCCGTTCACTATAGAAACGGCACCCATGCGTTTAACGCTGCATGGACAGCACAACAACCGTGGAAATAAGCCCCCTTTGAATGGAACCATATAACCCGCATACTCGATATGCGGAATCTGCGCACGTATCATAGACGTGGGTGAACAACCATGATGATAGGCCCATTGGAATCAAACCATACCACCCTTCGCATGAATTAACATACGGAACCTGCGCACGTACGATAAACGTGGGCGAAACAACCGCGATGATAGGGTCCTTTGAATAGAACTCCCTATCAACCCTCGCATACTCGTGATGCGGAACTCGGCACACGTATGATACACGTGGCGAAGTGTTGGGGGTTAGCAGAATAACCAATAAATAGTAGCCACCTAAAATAACCCCAAAATCCCCTAGGACCTCTCGTACTAAGGTCATCCTTAACGATCGTACGAGATTTTCTTGCAAATTTTATTAAAAAAGAACGTGTTTTAGGACCCGTTGTGTTCTCTGTCCTGCTAAACCAACTCTAGTACCAGTTGTGGCGGAACACCTCAGATTAACTCAACTAAAGCACGGTTAAGTCGCTTAACACGCGAATCTCATGCTTTAATCGAGTTAACTCGACGATCCGTTGGATTTCATCCGATTTAACCACTTGAACAGGACCGAGTTAGCATAGCTCACACGAAGGTGAGTGGTTCCAGAGAATACAAAAGATCCACAATCTGTTCAACAATTCATTACACACTAGTTTGAAATCAGAGTTTTACAAGGTTTGAAAAACAACTGAAGTAAATAAAAATTAAAGCGGAAGCTAGCGCCAGGATCGGATGTCCCTGATGAGGCCAAATAGGACATCAGTGATCCCACTCCTCACCGTCCGAGAAAGGATCCCACTCGACCGTCAACCCAAGAGGGAGCTGGGGCGACCAAGTGCCAACAGCATCACGCTAGGAAGTTTCAACTTCACCTAAAAAGAGATGCCACAACAAAGCTGAGCTTCTAAGCTCAACAAGACTTAAACGACCGGTGGGAAAACTACTCCACCACTTCTAGACATGCAAGGCTCTTTGGCTAAGGGGTTTTGTTTACCAAAAGCAACTATGTTAGGTCCTTACTTTCAAAGTTTCAGCTCAGATTCTAAGTTCATTAACCAGTCTACATTGGCAACTTATACTAAACAAGCATAGATCAAACATTATGTGTATAAACTCAATAGTAAGTTCATGTCATCATCAGATTCCTTCTTTACTCAGTGTAGCATAGCGATCAAGCAGTCTCAAACTGTGAGAGACAGACGAATCGATTTGAGTTCCTTAACTATGCATGGCGAACCTAACCTCACGACATCCGCGCACCACCGAGGGTCGCTTCCTGTGTCGGCCGTCCCCATCAATTCCCTAACCCGTGTCGGGCCCACTTCTCTTGGTGCAAGGTTCCACAGACCCGGCCTCTGCCGTTCTGTGACCACACTTGCTACCACATGCGGTCGCAGGGGAAACTCCGTTCCAGAGATAGTGGATCAAACCGCTCACGTCCAGGTTCAATCAGGTACTAGGCTTCCCCATCCCATAATAGGTATGATATTAGTACTTTCAAACACTTGATCACGAACACCACCACTGTCGGGCCTTAAACAGATTCAAGTAAACAGATGGGGCGATCAGCCGACCACCAGAAGAGTTCACCAAGCCCTGCCCCGTCCATCGTCCTTATAGTTGTAACCAGAAGGAGAACAACCAACTGCTATAACCCGCGAGTGACAGGAAATCACTCGACTTTTACCGAGTCCTATTAAGCATTGCAACTACTCGAACTCAACGAACTAGTGTTTAAATCAAGGGAACTAGTTCATGCATCTATGGTTTCAAACAACTCCTATACATAAATGCACATACATATGAAGGAAGGCATGCGCAAGTTTAGAAAGTTGGGTTCATGCTCCAGGGCTTGCCTTCGAGCGGGGTGGAGGCAAACTGGTCCTCAGCGGTTTCTGCTTCAGCTTCGTCGGTCGGCAGCTCAGCTACTGCTCCGTCTTCTAGCGCCGGATGCAGTTCGTAGGTGTCGTCGGCGAAATTTAGCTCTACACAAATGCAATGTAGGAGTAAGCACTTAGACGGTTATTTCAACAACACTTGCACGTTCGGCTCAGACACTTGTAGATGAGTCCAACTTCAGTTGGTGGTGCACAGGATAAAAGGGTCGGATGGGGAGAAATTTATGATCTGACCCTTAGACTTAAGGAATAACTGTATCGGGGTCCTCAGACTTAAGACAGGAGAATCTCCAAAATTTTACACTGATACCCTCGGGTCAAAGAAAAAGATACTGCCGAGCCCTCGGGCGAAGCGGATAAGGGTCGGCGAAACAGGCAAGGTTGGGCGAGATGGAAAAAGGGGTCGTGCGAACCAGACAGGGTCGGCAGTTTACCTTTAGGCCTACTGGTGAAGTCTTGGGATCGGGAAGGAACAGTCTGAGGCGGAAAGACTAAAGCGCTAAGGCTTGGATGGCGGCGAGGTTTGACGGTGCTTCGGCGGCGGCGGTGCTTCTTGTGGACAACAAGCAAGCTCTAGCACCGTGCGGAGGATTAGACGGCTGGTGGGTTGGGGAGAAGCAGGTTTGAGCAGAGAGGGGAACTTATCAAGAGCTCAAGCGGCAGTGCTCAAGTGCAAGCAGAGTAGGGCGCGGCGAAACAGCGATGGCGAAGGAAACTCCGGTTGGGGCTCCGGTACTCCTCTTTATAGCTGCGTGGAAGAGAGAGAGTTCAGTAGCACGAAGATCGGGAAGAAAAGGATGGAGTGCGCTGTCTTGGTGGCGATTGAGCGGCGATGGGCGGTGAAGCAGAGCTTCAGGGATAGGGTCTTTGGCCATTGGGCACTAGAGACAAGGCCGGTGCAGGCACGGTTTTGCCGGGATTAAGAGTTGGTGAAGACGAGCAGGGTCTGGTCGCGTCAAGCGGCGGATTGTGGGTGGCGACTTGATTGGCGTGTGATAGGAAGGAAGGCACTACAAGCGAGGTCGCAGCAGGCGAGGTGACAGGGCGAGCGGCGGTGCGAGCGAGCACAAAACAGCGGCTTGCCGGGGCACATCACTGGTGAGGCGGAAAAAGGAGTTGTCCCTGCCAAAGCCATGGTTGGCGGGAGCGGTATCGTCATGGAGCGTGCTCGTGGGCGGCCTAACTGTGGAGAGGTGGAAAAGCCGGAAAGCATTGGGGCGCGCGGCCAGGGATCCGGGCGAGGTGATGGGTGCGGGATGCGAGGCGGTCTGGCACGGCAGCGGCAAAACTTCTGCCACGGCGGTGACAGGGCGCCTTAGCGTGGCCGGTGAGGGTGCAAGCGAGACGAGGCGAGGCAGAAAGGGCTTCAGGGGCTTCCACTGCGATTGGGAGGAAGGCGCGCTGATCTATCTTGTCGCGGTCGGCGACTAGGCGAGGCGGCGCGCGTCGGAGAGATCAAGCCACGCGGCGGGGAAGCTCTGAAACGGGGTGCACACTGGCTCTGGCGCGTTTGACTCAAGAAAATCGAGGATCTGGTTGTGGGTCCACCACTCAGTCTCTGGTTCTCCCACAGCTCTAAGATTTTGGAGGAGCACTGCCTCGGGACTTAGAGAAGAGTTGCCGTTTGCCGGTTGGTGCGGTTTTAGGGGTCAGACCGGTGGAACTGCATATTGGGATTAGCCTTGAGATTAACTTGGCTGGTTAACCAGGGTCGTTACAGCTATGTTGCTGAGGTTGGTTGACAACATCATTGTCGTTTCATGGGGCATTGTTGTTGTCTGCAGCTCCCCTGCTGCCTTCTTGGTGAGCTGTGATGCGAGGAACGGACGGAATTGGTGATTCTTTGTCAAGTAAATTGTAGGCTTGCTCCACGAGTTGTGCGATCAGTCTATTGCCGCCTGCTGCATGAGTTGAGCTGTGGCTTCGTTATCCCTGTCTTGAGGCATCAACGTTGTTAGAAGATTGATTGAAGCGATTGCCGCAAGTGGAGTATTGTGCTCCTGAGCCTGAACTGCATCGAAAGCCCTTTCAAGGTTTGTGATGGGAATATTTGTGGCCATAGATTGTCGTCATTCGGCTCGAGCGGCGTTGCGCATCCTTCTTTGGTTTCTTTGCTCGGAGGTTTCATTGTGAGGAGCATCAGATGTAGATTCATCTTCAGAGATGTTGTTGAGTTGTGCTAATCGCCTAGGGGTTCTGTTCTGGCTAGTACCCGGGTTGTTATTTTGAGTAATAATAAGGACTTCTCTGTCCAGGTAGTAGCTTCCGGAGCTTGATGTTGCAATCTTTGTGGAGCTTTCCTCGCGGTTGGAAGTGAGTGGAACGCTCTCTTGATATGGGAGGTTGTCTATATGAGCGACAAGGCGCGAGTCGTAGTCACGGGCGAGAAGAGATGGTCGTAATCCTGGCCAATGTATGAATCTGCCTTGTGATGTTGAAGATATGACCAGTCCTTGGGCTAGACCAGATAACGGTATCTCTGATGGATAAACCGAGTCAGACTCGACATCTTCAGCGTGCCCGAGTTCTAGTTGAATCCGAGTAAGAAAACCTTGGTGAACTTCGGCTGCGTTGCGGAGTCCGTGCGGGAACCTCTTTGAAGTCGAAACCAACTTGGGAATTGACGGGGACCGACTAGTCCGAAGCGAAGTCGAGTCCGACGCGTAGTCGAACTCGAAATTTTCAATTTTGAAATCTTGGTTTTTTCTGGCCCGATCTTCTGCTTTCTTCTCCTGAGTGTTGATGATCTGGCGCCGGAACGAACCCGAGCCATCGGCAATGCAAAGCCAGGATCCGAAAACGAAGGTGGCGCCCACTTCGATGAAGAAGAGGGGCTTGATGACGACCGTTGCCATTGAGTTCGCGCTGAGAAACTTGACGAGTTCCCCTACCTGGCGCGCCAGCTGTCGGTGTTTTAAACCGGCAACCCGCCTAGGGGGTACCCTAGGTGGTCTTTTATGCAGTAAGGATCGTCGAGAATCAAGGAATCAATGGTGACGCAAGGAACACTATTTAGACAGGTTCAGGCCGCTAGATCGCATAATACCCTACGTCCTGTGTGTTGGTTTGTATTGATCTTGGATGAACTGGAGTTGTTCGTGTTTGAGGGGGGTCCCTGCCCGCCCTTATATACACGGGAGGGCAGGGTTACAAGTCCGAGTCCTAGTCCAGTACTATTACAGAGTTCTACTCGGTAAGGCCTGAGTAGTTTTTCATATACATACTTGACTAGTCTGAGTGGGATAAGCCTATCCCTTGTCCTGATCATATCCGAGTACGCCCCTTAGTGGGCCGTCCAAGGTCTACTCGTGGACCTGGGGTGCATGCCCGACAGTGGGGAGAGAGAGGCCGGTGGGAAAGGATAAGTTAAGGCTGATGGAGAGAGAGAGAGAGAGAGAGTAGATCGGGAGGAATAAAAAAAGAGTGGATATAGTCCCGGTTGTTGGTTTCAACCGGGAGTAAAGATCATCCTTTAGTCCCGGTTGGTGGGAATAAAAAAAGAGTGAATATAGTCCCGGTTGTTGGTTTCAACAGAGAGTAAACATCATCCTTTAGTCCCAGTTGGAAACACCAACCGGGACAAAATGAGTGGCCTTTAGTCCCGGTTGGTGTTATCAACTGGGACTAAATGCCCCACCAGTTTCCTTCGTTGTTCCTAGCCATTACTATCGGGACTAAAGGTGGCTCTGTAGTCCCAGTTGATATTACTGACCGGGACTAAAGAGCCCCCTTCAGAGCTGGTTTTTGGACCCGGGACTAAAGGAAGTCCCAGATCCAAAAAAGACCGAGACTAAAAATGTTGGATGGAAGGTCTATTCTCTACTAGTGGCAATCCAACGACAAGGACATCATCTGTGCCTCAGAGTCACTATTTTATTTGCCTTTGCACATATCCACCATTCTATATCTTCCCATGCTTGAAAATCTTACATTATGTGGATATTCTTATGATCATTGGCTCGGAAGGTAGGCGACCGTTAGAGAGTTTTCTTAATTCAATAATATAAGTGTTGATTCCTGCTAGCTTTGTCCAAACTCCACAATATAATTGCGTGACCTTTGAGAGATGAGATCTTGCAAATAAATAGGATAGCCACCTTTTTAATTGAGCGACATGTAAGCACCTGGAAAAGAATTCTTGTTTCAACTTTTGTTGCAGGGAGAATGTTTTATGATGAAAGGAAAACCCTCCAAAGAAAACCAAAAAGTAATTGTGGTTGATTCTTAAAGTTACTTGGCTCTAATAAAAGTTGTGGGGTAAGTCTTGCTCAGATTATTCTTTGAAGACCCATACTTTGATTATCTTTGTTGCTCCTCTGATCTTTTGTTTAAAGGACTAGGTACTTAACTCGCTTGCTCAGGTTTGGTTCAAGATCTTTGTTCAACTCTTTGGAGAAGTTTATAGTCGCCTGACTTGCTCAAGGACGAGCAAGAGCTAAGCATGGGGGGATTGTTGACGCTCGTTATTGACACACTTGTAGTGCTATTTTAACTAGAGTTTTCATGCATATTCTTATAGTAACCCGCCACTTGGCACCTGAAATAACCCCATTTTGCATGTGTGTTATATTTTAGAGCATATTGTGTTTTGACAGAAAATACGACATAATCAGGGGGATTTTCATAAAGAGCTAAATGGATATTTGGACATGTGTCGTTGAGGGAAGCCTGCACGAGGAAGGAGAGGACCAAAAGGGATAGAAAGGGCCCAGGCTGATCTGCTTGGGACCCTATAGGCCAATCAGCCCAGCCCATTCCAGGGCTCGGTCGAGCTCCTGTTTCTTCAGCATCAAGTCCATGACATATCTAGGGTTTTCCCACTGACCATCGACCCAGAGCCACCGCCTATGAAGGACTATAAATATCCCCTCATGGATTACAAGGAAGGGAGAGTTGGAGAAGAGAGGAAACACCACGCAAACACTATCCACCGCCACCACAAGGTTGGGAAACGGAGAGAACATTGGATCTATAGGAGGCCACGCGAAGCGGAGCACTAGAGGAGGCAGAAACCTCCCAAGATGATCGGCTTGGAGGTGCCCAGGCCGATCGGCTTGGGGCTTTCTCGCCCCCGTTCGTCACATCTTCGGTCCAGCTAATCTACAGGGCATCCTTTACCCCCTTTTGCATCAACATGTATAAGATCATGGGGTAAAGTCTCTGTTTGTCCCCAGGGTTGTATGGAGATCTTTATTTGTAATCATTGAACCTCTTGTTTAATATCTATTTGTTATCAATCATATTTTGATGATGCTCTTTCATATAATGGCTGGCCAGCGCTACTTTGGGTTGCTTTATTGCTTACCTAGAATGAGCATCATGTCATGTTCTTATTGTCCGACAGTTGAGTACCCTTGTGTAGTGACGGTATGCGAGAAGTAAAGTGTTGGACATGGTGCACATCCACTCACGATAACACTTAGATCTAGTTCTTTCATTTATGGCGATTGCAAGTGATCCTAGATCCCTAGGACAAGTGTTCCACCTATCTTGTTCACATCCTTTGCTCTCTATCTGCTTTGATCTAGACTGCTTATTTCTTTTGCTAGTATAATTTTATCCAATACAAAGAGCTTTCGGTTACATAGATTAGTGCTTAGTTAAGTGTGCAAATTCCTTATTCTGTGGATTGATAAACCTTGGGGGAATCTCTAAGGGAAAAGCTACAACTAATCCGTGTGCTTATAGTTCACAACTTGACGTGCTAATTGCCATCGACAAAAGGCTACATACATAACCTACCTCTTGTGAATAGGTCAACTCTACTTCCCTTACCCCCAAAGACAATATCTAAGGCCTTCCCTCGTACCAAGAAGTGGTGGTCCTCCTGTGACCCAAGATGGCAAATTAACTGCTTTCATACTTGTGCGGCTAGTGCTAAATTGACACAGAGGATTCGTGTGGCCATAACAAACAGTGAAGATCCACCTCCCCAAAGAGTTCAAAAGTACGTACTTGACAAATGCAGAAAATGGAATTTGGTATGGGTTGGTCTCAACAAGTTGCTCCTCTAGCATTTTTCTTTTTATCGAACTAGTGAATGATACGAAGGTAGACTGGTGTAATTTTCATATCACTCTAATTAGGCTACTTTTAATTGCATGTATAAATAAAAATCTCTCAATTCTCCCTCATTCAAAAAATCTCAATTTTCTCTATCTCTAAAGTATAAAATAAAGCATAATAATAATGAATGAAGGGAGGATGAAGTAGCTAACTTTACAATATTTTGGATGAGTGAAATCCCCACGAAATTGAGGAAAAAAAATCGGGCAGCACCTCCCTAAGCTTCCTTGGTCTCCATGGAGAAGGAGCCCAAGCTGTCGGTCAATGAGTGGCTCGGGCTCGAGGAAGAAGAAACTGATGTTTATAGGGAGGACACCAACCGGGACTAAAGGCTACCAATTAATCCCAATTGAGAGGCTCGGGCTCGAGGAAGAAGAAACTGATGTTTATATGGAGGATATTTAGTCCCGGTTGGTAACCGGGACTGTTACCAACCAGGACTAAAGGCTATCAATTAATTCCAATTGGAACCACCAACCGGGACTAAATGCCCCACCAAATTGCCACGTGGGCGATGGCCATTACAACCGGACTAAAGGGGGCTCTTTAGTCCCAGTTGTTGTCATCGGTTGTGGTAGTTGGACCCAGGACTAATGCTCCTTTAGTCTTGGGTCCAAAATCGTTCGAGACTTATATCGCTGGATGGAAAGTTGTTTCTCTACTAGTACTAGTGCACATTGGCAAAATAGATCTATGTGGCACATGTGACCGTATATGCACGTATTTGACAAGTTCTTGCATCCGTTTGCACATTTTGCTACTTAGACTAAAGTGATACAATCATATAAGTTGTGGTATGGGGGTGTAATTTACTCTTTTGTTTTTTAACAGATATTCACATAGATTACGAAACGCGTGGATTTTTATCTACTTCCTCGTTGCTCATATATCTATCTATCTATTTTTTATACCTATACAGACTCTATAGAATATCCCACATTAATCAGAGGAAAGGAAAAATCTCTAGCCATTGATGCACCGTAAGGTCCAATTTTAACGGTTCAAATTAAAGGAAGTGCAATCCATATAGTTATGTCAAAATATTTAAGGAATATGAGTCTTGGGGTTCTCCACTGCAGCTTCCTTTCACGAGCTACACGTGCATCAGTTCGACACTCAGGCTAAAAATAGATCAATCCCTCCCTAAAATTCACGTGCATTAGTTAGGTTTTGGAGAAAAATTCCTAGCTCCCTCTTCCCAAATGCTAGGGAATCTGTAGCCCTTTTAATAACAGCAAGATTTGATGGAAGCTGGCGTGCTAAGCTCTCTTCACTCATGCTGCCCGTATATCTTCTACGGAGTCTTTACAGTTCTCTACCCTCCAGGGGTGATCCATGGACTAATTTTTAATTCAGGTCACATCGGATATTTGATACCAATTAGAAGGACTAAACATGAACTAATTATACAACTAATTGCATAATCCATAGCTAATTCGCGAGACAAATCTATTAAACCTAATTAATCCATAATTAGCGCATATTTACTGTAGCATCACCTGATCAAATCATGGACTAATTAGGATTAATAGATTAGTCTCGCGAATTAGTCTTCATTTATACAATTAATTTGTAATTAATATATATTTAATACTTCTAATTAGTATATAAACATTCAATGTGATAGGGACTTTAGTCCCTGAACCAAACAGGCACTTATTGGCAAACAAGTTTTGTCACGATTTAGATGTAAATTGTGAGAAGTCAGCCAACTTACTCCAACAGATTCGATAGCCTAGCAACACGTCAGAGAAAGCTGGATGGTGACACATGTGAGCAGTACTCACGGTATCGATGGAGGATGCACACCAGTCAGCGCTGGCAGATCTATACATGAGCTAACCATAGAGTTCATATGTTTTGAAGGAAACATAATGAAGGAAACATAATGATAAAAATAGAGGGGAAAACATGTTACATGAATAGAAACCATTCATATATATCAACTTAGAAATATACATTATGCAAATCGAATTCAATAACATTATGTGAACTAGCCCGTGCATTCGCACTGGTTTACGGCTAGTGGATTCTAACTTCTAAGACTTGCTATATACCACGTGAGTGTCACATGAATTTCGCAAGTTCATGCAATTTTTCAGGAGGCTCGAGTTTTAAACTTCTGTAGGCAACGACGAGTATTCCTTTGCTCCAAGAAATTAGTTTCATATGTTTTGAAGGAAACTTAATTATAAAAGTAGAGGGAAAAACATGTTAAATGAATAGAAACTATTCATACGTATCAACTTAGAAATATACATTATACAAATTGAATTTAATAACATTATGTGAACTAGCCCGTGCGAATGCAGGTGTTTACGGCTAGTGGATTCTAATTTCTAAAACTTATATACCACGTGAGTGTCCCGTGAATGAATTTCACAAGTTCATGCAATTTTTCGGGAGGCTCAAGTTTTTTTTAAACTTCTGTAGGCAACACCGAGTATTCCTTTGCTCCAAGAAATTGGTTTCATGGGATCTGATTCCTTCAAGCAAGAACCACAGTGAGTTTGAAGAACATGACAGCACGACAAAGTGCATATATATAGTCGGTTGACCCTAGTCCCAAATTCACCGATGTTAGGAGCCCATCGGCCTGTTCGCTTCAGCTTATTCAGCCGGCTTATCAGCCACCAAACAGTGTTTTTCTCTCACAACAAATCAGCCGTTTCAGCTTTTCAGCCGGCTTATAAGCTGAAGCGAACAGGCCACATGTCTCCTAGACTCCTACCCGTTCCGACACTCCCTGCCACAGCGGCTGAAGGACATCCCCTAAATCCCTAATCGATGGATCTACCATACAATACATATGCATTGTGAAGAGCAGACACTAAAGTGAATTTGATCACCAAGCGAAGCACCTGGAGTCCGGAGATATACACTTTGACAGGTCACAGAACCTCGATGGATCTACCATACAATACATATGCATTGTGAAGAGCAGACACTAAAGTGAATTTGATCACCAAGCGAAGCACCTGGAGTCCGGAGATATACACTTTGACAGGTCACAGAACCTCTACAGCCACAAGACAGACAGGCCGAATGGTGGAACGGCAACTGGTTTCCAGGTTAATGAGTTCCATGCAGCTGGAACCTTTGTCATGGAAGGCTGAGAAATTATCATGTTGACCCAACCAGCTTGATCGCTTCAGCATATATCTTCAAGGGGAAAAAACATATAATCAGCATATAACATGAAATGCGTCGAGTAACATTGGTATGTTGCAGGAATTTGAGGATATTCCAATACGTTCGCAGTCCATTTGATGAGGACACCACGAGTACATCTACACCAGCAGCACCTCAGGCGCCTCCAGTTGCTCCTCCACCTCAGGCGCCTACAGTTGCTCATCCAGTTGGGCCAATCACTCGAGCCCGTGCGAGAGAATTAAACTTCATCATGCTGTTAAGGAACGAAGGCCCATCGGAATAAGAAGATGGCCCAACAGGGCAGCCCAGGTGGGGCGCCTAGGGTTGGGCACGCGTGACTCCTTCGGACTCCAGGGGCTGCGTCCCCTTTATTTAGTCCGAGTCCTTTTTGTTTACGACTTGAGTTTTGTTTTACATCTAGCTTTAGCTACTCTTGAACACGCGCAAATACGCGCTGTCCTTGTGTGATTCAGAACTCCACCTTCGAGTGATATTTAGATTGCTCGCCTCTTTTTCTTGTTCGTTCTTCGATTGCGGACAGGAATTGATCTTCGTGATCAGGCTAATCTCGCACCGGCGAGGTTGGTAACCATCAGGAGTTGGTTCAGCGATTGCATTGGCGCTTCGGGTTCGCTCGTCGTAGTCGGATCGTGAGGGTCTACTTCCATCAAGTCGAATTTATCTCCACTCACCGAAAGATCGGGCACTCCGACTCTATCAAGTGGTATCAGCTTTCCAGGTTGATCGGTGAGTTTTACCGAGTGTTTTTCCCTTCCTACAGTCCACAAAAACAAAAAGAAATTTTTTCAGATTAGATCCTTGTCCCAGCAACCGTTTAGCCTCGCACATTCTTTCAATAAGTGTCTTTGTTGAATTTGTGTGCCTACTCGTTCAATTGTTGCTGGTTACTTGTGTTTAATTTCTTGTTTCTCGTTTTCCCTCTAACCCTAGTTTTCGCCGCCGCCGTCGTTCCGCTGCTCGCCAACCCTACCACGCCGCGCCCACTGCCCCCCCTCGCGACAACCGCGCCGCGCCATCCCACCCCTCCGATCGCCCCTCCCTTGCCCAAAAAAAAAGGGTTGAAAGCAATAAAAAAAAGGAAAGTGCAAAAAAAAGGAAAGAAGAAAAAAAAATAGGGAGAAGGAAGGTGATCCGGTTTACTCTAGAGAGAGAGAGTATCTTTTTTTTACCGGAATACCCCTGTACTTTCGGAAAAAGTGTGTGCCATAATTTGCTGTTTGAGATCCTCTGTGTTCATATTATCAGTTTTGGAGCACCCTCTGTGGAAAAAAAAACAGAAAAAAAAACAAAAGAGGTGCGCGCCCTCTCCACCTTTGCCTCTGTTCTTTCGATTTCCCTTGTTACCAGCAACTCTTGTTACGTGTTTGGCACTATCTTTCAACTTTGCATTATTGTTTGATTGTGCTAATCCTTCATTTGAGTGCAGCCTTCCCAGAACTCCACATAGTTCTACGACGAGCATATTTTGTTTCTCCAGGCAATCGCTCCTCCAATCTTTCGCGAGTTCCACCGGTTGGTTGCAGTTCGCCCCTGTGTGCGTGGTAAGAACGGATAAGAATTTGATAACAGCACTAGTGTGAGCGCCTTGTGAGCCGTTACACCCCTGTTTTGTCGTCGCTTGTGTTCTTGTATTTGCGCTAACCATGGCAGATGATGTCGATGCGGGGGCTAACCAGCTGCAGGGCATACGGGCACAAGTTGAAGGGCTTGTCACCGACATTCAGACGATTCATGAACGGCTGGACTCGACGATCTCCTCGACGACCGAGCGGTGTGATCAGCTCGACCTTGCACAGACGGCCGCTAAGGCCACACTCGACTCAGTTGTGGCAAGACTCGATGCATTGCACACAACAGTCGCAGAGTTGCAGCAGGGTTATGGTGGTGACTCAGACCAGGACGATAGCGACCGCCGAGGCCGTGCCCGCCGCGTGCCACGCCGTCCCGGTGGTAATGATTCCTTTTCCAAGATTAAATTTAAAATTCCACCTTTTAATGGCAAATATGATCCTGCTGCATATCTTGATTGGGAATTAGAAGTTGAACAGAAATTTTCATGCCATGATATTCTTGCTAATTCTCAAGTTAAAGCTGCTATTAGTTAATTTACTGATTTTGCTTTAATTTGGTGGCGTGAATATAAACACAAACATCCCAATACCATTCCAACAACTTGGGAGCAATTAAAAACTGCTATGCGCCATAGATTTGTGCCTTCTTGTTATGCCCGAGATTTGCTTAATAAAATGCAACGTTTTCAGCAAGGTTCCAAATCTGTTGAGGAATATTTTCAGGAATTACAAATAGGCATGATTCGTTGTGGGTTATTGGAGGAAAATGACGCTGCTATGGCACGTTTTCGTGGTGGTTTGAACCGTGAAATTCAGGATATACTTGATTATAAGGACTACACAGATATGACAACATTATTTGAATATGCTTACAAAGCTGAACGTGAAGTGCAGGGACGCCGCTCGAAGACATATTCTAACTCTTTTGCAGGAAGAAGCTCGACATCCAACTCCGCACCCGCTCTCCCTGCGCCACCCACGCCCACCACTACACCGCGCGAGCGAACGGCCAAACCTGCAAGCGCTGCCCCTTCCACAGGCGCCGCCCCTCCCACAGGCCGTACACGGGATATTCAGTGTCATCGTTGCAAAGGATTTGGTCACGTGATTCGGGACTGTCCGAACAAGCGCACTTTGCTTCTTCGTGACGATGGTGAGTATTCTTCCGCTAGTGATTCTGAAGATACTCAACATGCGATGCTTGCCACTAACCATGCAGCTATGGAGGTACATGTCAACCCGGGCGACGCCGTTAGGTATGAAAGTCTTGTTGTGCAGCGTGTTCTTAGTACACAGGTCGCCCCGTCCGAGAAGAAA